>NC_046977.1:2662878-2677878 GCF_009769545.1 Cyclopterus lumpus | reverse complement strand
GGTACTTTATATAGGTACTTTATACCACATCTAAGAGGTACTTTATACCACATCTAAGAGGTACTTTGTACTACATCTCAGAGGTACTTTATACCACATCTAAGAGGTACTTTATAGAGGTACTTTATACCACATCTAAGAGGTACTTTATACCACATCTAAGAGGTACTTTATACTACATCTCAGAGGTACTTTATACCACATCTAAGAGGTACTTTATACCACATCTAAGAGGTACTTTATACCACATCTCAGAGGTACTTTATACTACATCTCAGAGGTACTTTATACCACATCTCAGAGGTACTTTATACCACATCTAAGAGGTACTTTATACCACATCTCAGAGGTACTTTATACCACATCTCAGAGGTACTTTATACCACATCTAAGAGGTACTTTATAGAGGTACTTTATACCACATCTAAGAGGTACTTTATACCACATCTAAGAGGTACTTTATACTACATCTCAGAGGTACTTTATACCACATCTAAGAGGTACTTTATAGAGGTACTTTATACCACATCTAAGAGGTACTTTATACCACATCTAAGAGGTACTTTATACTACATCTAACAGGTACTTTATACCACATCTAAGAGGTACTTTATACCACATCTCAGAGGTACTTTATACGACATCTCAGAGGTACTTTATACTACATCTCAGAGGTACTTTATACCACATCTCAGAGGTACTTTATACTACATCTCAGAGGTACTTTATACTACATCTCAGAGGTACTTTATACCACATCTAAGAGGTACTTTATAGAGGTACTTTATACCACATCTAAGAGGTACTTTATACTACATCTCAGAGGTACTTTATACCACATCTAAGAGGTACTTTATAGAGGTACTTTATACCACATCTAAGAGGTACTTTATACCACATCTAAGAGGTACTTTATACTACATCTCAGAGGTACTTTATACCACATCTAAGAGGTACTTTATAGAGGTACTTTATACCACATCTAAGAGGTACTTTATACTACATCTCAGAGGTACTTTATACTACATCTCAGAGGTACTTTATACCACATCTAAGAGGTACTTTATAGAGGTACTTTATACCACATCTAAGAGGTACTTTATACTACATCTCAGAGGTACTTTATACCACATCTAAGAGGTACTTTATACTACATCTAACAGGTACTTTATACCACATCTAAGAGGTACTTTATACTACATCTAACAGGTACTTTATACCACATCTAAGAGGTACTTTATACCACATCTAAGAGGTACTTTATACCACATCTCAGAGGTACTTTATACTACATCTCAGAGGTACTTTATACTACATCTCAGAGGTACTTTATACCACATCTAAGAGGTACTTTATACCACATCTAAGAGGTACTTTATACCACATCTCAGAGGTACTTTATACGACATCTCAGAGGTACTTTATACTACATCTCAGAGGTACTTTATACTACATCTCAGAGGTACTTTATACCACATCTCAGAGGTACATATAGTACTTTAAACAGTACTACATATCAGAGGTACATGTAGTACTTTATTCAGTACTCCATATCAGAGGTACATATAGTACTTTATACAGTACTACATCTCAGAGGTACTTTATATAGGTACTTTATACCACATCTAAGAGGTACTTTATACCACATCTAAGAGGTACTTTATACTACATCTCAGAGGTACTTTATACTACATCTAAGAGGTACTTTATACCACATCTAAGAGGTACTTTATAGAGGTACTTTATACCACATCTAAGAGGTACTTTATACCACATCTAAGAGGTACTTTATACTACATCTCAGAGGTACTTTATACCACATCTAAGAGGTACTTTATACCACATCTAAGAGGTACTTTATACTACATCTCAGAGGTACTTTATACCACATCTCAGAGGTACTTTATATAGGTACTTTATACCACATCTAAGAGGTACTTTATACCACATCTAAGAGGTACTTTATACCACATCTAAGAGGTACTTTATACCACATCTCAGAGGTACTTTATACTACATCTCAGAGGTACTTTATACCACATCTCAGAGGTACTTTATAGAGGTACTTTATACCACATCTAAGAGGTACTTTATATAGGTACTTTATACCACATCTAAGAGGTACTTTATACCACATCTAAGAGGTACTTTATACTACATCTCAGAGGTACTTTATACCACATCTAAGAGGTACTTTATAGAGGTACTTTATACCACATCTAAGAGGTACTTTATACCACATCTAAGAGGTACTTTATACTACATCTCAGAGGTACTTTATACCACATCTAAGAGGTACTTTATACCACATCTAAGAGGTACTTTATACCACATCTCAGAGGTACTTTATACTACATCTCAGAGGTACTTTATACCACATCTCAGAGGTACTTTATACCACATCTAAGAGGTACTTTATACCACATCTCAGAGGTACTTTATACCACATCTCAGAGGTACTTTATACCACATCTAAGAGGTACTTTATAGAGGTACTTTATACCACATCTAAGAGGTACTTTATACCACATCTAAGAGGTACTTTATACTACATCTCAGAGGTACTTTATACCACATCTAAGAGGTACTTTATAGAGGTACTTTATACTACATCTCAGAGGTACTTTATACCACATCTAAGAGGTACTTTATAGAGGTACTTTATACCACATCTAAGAGGTACTTTATACTACATCTAACAGGTACTTTATACGACATCTCAGAGGTACTTTATACTACATCTCAGAGGTACTTTATACCACATCTCAGAGGTACTTTATACTACATCTCAGAGGTACTTTATACTACATCTCAGAGGTACTTTATACCACATCTAAGAGGTACTTTATACCACATCTAAGAGGTACTTTATACTACATCTCAGAGGTACTTTATACCACATCTAAGAGGTACTTTATAGAGGTACTTTATACCACATCTAAGAGGTACTTTATACTACATCTCAGAGGTACTTTATACCACATCTAAGAGGTACTTTATACTACATCTAACAGGTACTTTATACCACATCTAAGAGGTACTTTATACCACATCTAAGAGGTACTTTATACCACATCTCAGAGGTACTTTATACTACATCTCAGAGGTACTTTATACTACATCTCAGAGGTACTTTATACCACATCTCAGAGGTACTTTATACCACATCTAAGAGGTACTTTATACCACATCTAAGAGGTACTTTATACCACATCTCAGAGGTACTTTATACGACATCTCAGAGGTACTTTATACTACATCTCAGAGGTACTTTATACTACATCTCAGAGGTACTTTATACCACATCTCAGAGGTACATATAGTACTTTAAACAGTACTACATATCAGAGGTACATGTAGTACTTTATTCAGTACTCCATATCAGAGGTACATATAGTACTTTATACAGTACTACATCTCAGAGGTACTTTATACTACATCTCAGAGGTACATGTAGTACTTTATACAGTACTACATTCATGTATTTGTTTTAGATCCATATGTTGTGTATTTCAGATGAGACACGATGCTTCAACATGACGGTGAGAATCTGAAAGATATAATTCACTTAATTCACTTCCTCTCCAGTATTTTCACTCTCATATTCAACAGTTTCACACTCATGTACTCTTTCAGATGTGTGTGTGAGAAGAGAATGTGTGTGTGTGTGTGTGTGTGTGTGTGTGAGAAGAGAATGTGTGTGTGTGTGTGTGTGTGTGTGTGTGTGAGAAGAGAATGTGTGTGTGTGTGTGTGTGTGTGTGTGTGAGAAGAGAATGTGTGTGTGTGTGTGTGTGTGTGTGTGTGAGAAGAGAATGTGTGTGTGTGTGTGTGTGTGTGTGTGTGTGTGTGTGTGTGAGAAGAGAATGTGTGTGTGTGTGTGAGAAGAGAATGTGTGTGTGTGTGTGTGTGAGAAGAGAATGTGTGTGTGTGTGTGTGTGTGTGTGTGTGAGAAGAGAATGTGTCCGTCCCTTCATCTCTCCGTCCCTCCATCCCTCCATCTCATCATCTCTCCATCTCATCATCTCTCCGTTTTTCCATCTCTCCATCCCTTCATCTCTCCGTCTCTCCATCCCTCCATCTCATCATCTCTCCGTCTCTCCATCTCATCATCTCTCCATCTCATCATCTCTCCGTCTCTCCATCTCTTCATCTCTCCGTCTCTCCATCTCTCCGTCTCTCCATCTCATCATCTCTCCGTCTCTCCATCTCTCCATCCCTTCATCGCTCCGTCTCTCCATCTCTCCGTCCCTTCATCTCTCTGTCCCTCCATCCCTCCATCTCATCATCTCTCCGTCCCTCCATCCCTCCATCTCATCATCTCTCCATCTCACCATCTCTCCGTCCCTCCATCCCTCCATCTCATCATCTCTCCATCTCATCATCTCTCCGTCTCTCCATCTCATCATCTCTCCATCTCATCATCTCTCCGTCTCTCCATCTCATCATCTCTCCATCTCTCCATCCCTTCATCTCTCCGTCTCTCCATCTCTCCGTCCCTTCATCTCTCTGTCCCTCCATCCCTCCATCTCATCATCTCTCCGTCCCTCCATCCCTCCATCTCATCATCTCTCCATCTCATCATCTCTCCGTTTTTCCATCTCTCCATCCCTTCATCTCTCCGTCTCTCCATCCCTCCATCTCATCATCTCTCCGTCTCTCCATCTCATCATCTCTCCATCTCATCATCTCTCCGTCTCTCCATCTCATCATCTCTCCGTCTCTCCATCTCTCCATCCCTTCATCTCTCCGTCTCTCCATCTCTCCATCCCTTCATCTCTCTGTCCCTCCATCCCTCCATCTCATCATCTCTCCGTCCCTCCATCCCTCCATCTCATCATCTCTCCATCCCTTCATCTCTCCGTCTCTCCATCTCTCCGTCCCTTCATCTCTCCGTCCCTCCATCCCTCCACAGAAACCGTCGTCACGGCGACACAGAACTGGTCCACGAGCGTGGGGAGGACGTTTCAGCGTTTCAACAGCGAAGAAGTCGTCACTCTGTGCGACTTCTCCCAGAAGGACGTGGTCCTGGCTGCAGGAGACCTGAAGCTGAAGGCCGTCATCCTGAAGGGAGGAAGCTGTGAGCGCAGAGGTACCGGGGCGAGAAGTACTTCACCGAGTACTTTCAGGGTGTACCTGTACTTGTACTTGTAGATTTGATACTTTGTACCCGGTAGTATACAAAGTATCTCAAATTGGCTCTAAATGTATGACCTTCAACATCAAAATACTCTCATGTGAATCTATTAGTCATAACAACGTAAACATATAATATTCTATAATAATAAAACACAGTATTACATTAATTGAAGTACATTTCACTAATATTACTACTTTTACTTTACTGTACATTTTGAATGCAGGACTGGTTGTGAGAAACAATAATGAAATAATGAACTTCCCCTCTCTTCTTCTCCCCCGTCAGTGACCTTCCAACTGGCGAGGTACCTGAACTCCGGCGTCTCCCGTGGCGACGGCCTGGTGGTGGTGCTGTCCGTCACCGGCAGCCGGCACATCTCCTGCTGCATGCAGGGGGGGCGGGCGCTGCTGGAGCTGGAGGTGAAGCTGCTGGAGGCTCCTGATGGGGTTATAGTGCATTAAAATACAACGCTGGGACTTTAATAGCATACATTTATTTATTTTTATCTCGTAATTGTAACTTTTATCTCTTGATTATTATCGTTAAACGAATAATTCTGACTTTAATCTCACAATTCTTTTTTTTTTACCTAATAATTCTGAAGTTTTATCGAATAATTCTAATTCTAATCTAATAATTATAATGTTCTTCTCATCATTTTGACCTCTGATATAATACTTTATACTTTTCCTTGTAAAGTGTACTTTTTAGAGTCAGATTTAACTACTAATTTTGACCTTTTATCTAATATTTCCATCTTTTATCTCATAATGTTGACCTTTAATCTAATAATTTAGACTTTTTATCTCTTAATTCATACTTTTATCTCTTAATTATTATCGTTTAATGAATAATTCAGACTTTAATCTCATAATTCTTTTTTTTACCTAATAATTCTGACGTTTTATCGAATAATTCTAATCTAATAATTATAATGTTCTTCTCATCATTTTGACCTCTAATATAATACTTTATACTTTTCCTTGTAAAGTTTTTAGAATCTGATTTAACTCCTAATTTTGACCTTTTATCTAATATTTCCATCTTTTATCTCATAATGTTGACCTTTAATCTAATAATGTAGACTTCTTATCTCATAATTCATACTTATCCTTATACATTTTACTTGTTATCATGAATCTGAAACAACTAATGTGTAATAGTTGACTTTAAATCATGATTAACTTTTAATATATTATTATTTCGCCCCCCCCTCCTTTTTGTTTTTTACTGTTAAAACTCTACTTTCATTGTCGTGGCAGGAATGCAGCAAACAAAAGCTGCAGAACATCAGCGACCACGAGGACATGGACCGCTTCCTGTTCTTCAAGAGGACCGTGGGCTTCTCCCTGAACACCTTCGAGTCCCTGAAGCACCCCGGATGGTTCATCAGCACCTCGGACCAGGACCAGGACGAGTCCATGGAGATGTGCAGGGTGGACGACGCACGCCGCCTCATCTCCTTCAAGATGATCTAAAAACACACTTTAGTGCAGCTTGAAGGTTTCCATTATGATGCTGAGCTGTTCCCTGCCTCGCCACCAGATGGCGCCGTTGTCTGTTAATGATGGAGCAAGAATCCATTAAAAATGTGTTGTTGTTTTTTTTTACTCACTGATGTTTTCTCCTTTGAAAGAGAAAGTTGTAACAGGATATTCCTCAAAAGTTTTTCGGTTATTATTCTGAATAAAGTTGTATTTTTAGAACCAGGTTGAAAGTGTACTATACGTATAATTAACACAAATTTTATTATTTTATTGTTATTTATTTTAGGTGTGTTTATGTAAGTATTTTGTGTTTCCACGAAGAATAAGAATGGCATGTTAATCCTTGTTTTTACAAATTATAGTTGTAACAAATTCTCACACCGATGCAAATTATGTTATAACTATTAAAATGACTCTCTAACGTAGTTGAACTGTCTCAAATATTTAAAAAATCAGATGTATGAGGTTTGATTCCTGCCGAAGAATTGTGAATTATTTTTTTTAAAGTACAAATGTAAGAAATTCACATGAAACAGTAAGAAATAGTAAATAATAGAAACATTATGGAGATGGAAAATTTGATAAAAGTAGAAACTATGAGATTAGGACAAACTTTTAGAAGTCATAATTGTCAGTTAAAAAAAATCAAAGTTAATCAGCTAAAAGTCAAAATGTATGAAATAAAAAAGTCAGAATTTCAAGATGAGTCAGAACTATGAAAATTACAATTTATAAAATAAAACAGAATTTTGAGATGAAAAATAAAAAATGAGTCAACATATTTAAAAAGCTAAAAAGTCAATAACCTTTAAATAAATGGAAAAAATAAATATGCGATACAAATTCAAAGTGATTAAATAAAACGCTGTTCTGGCTCCTCCTTTCTGGGGGAGAAACATGCACTTCTGAATGTTACAGGATGCTCACAAATTAAATGTCAATCTCCACAAAAAGAAGAAAGAAAGAAAGAAAAAATATTTTTAAAAAAAGAAACTCCGGCCAATGGGAGGCGGCCGAGAGCACGTCCCTCCCCCTCATTGGTGCAGCCCGCCCGGGTTTGCATGGCGACACCTCGGGCTGGTTCCTCCTCCAATCAGGCGCGCGCTGCGTAAAGCAGATTATGGAGCGATGTGCACGTTTCACTTTAATGTGGGCAGAAAAATGGAAAAACCCGAAGAGGTCAAGTGATGAAGAAGAGGAGGGAGGAAGAGAGGGGGGGGGGGGCCCGTTGGTGCATGCGCAGTGCGACGTCATCCAGAACATATCTGAGGATGCAGATGGTGGAATTAATAACGCGTCTTCTCCTGCAGCTTGTTATCGTTTATAGATACACATCTCCACGACCACAGCGGTGATGTGGAAAATAATAAATAACGTGTGCGCGTGCGTGTGTGCGTGCATCGCACTGACGATGTGAAATCACGAGAAAAACTTAAATCACATCCCTGAAACTGCACACGCACACGCACCGGAGTGCGTGACCGGTAGTGAACCTATTGTGTGCGTGTGCGCGTGCGCGCGCGTGCCTCCCTCTGCACATTCCAGGCACATGGCAACAGAAGCTAAATATAGACCCAGCAGCAGCTCGGCCTCGCAGCGGGATCACGCTCCCTCTAACGGATCCCTCCGCTGCTCTGCTTCCTAAAAGCATCGGTTCCCCTCGTGCACCCCCCCCCTCCTCTGTGTCACCCCCCCCCCCCCCCCCCCCCCCCCCATCCTCTGCAGATCCTTCCTCCAACCTGACTGTCTCCTTTGCAGCTGCACATTCACCCAAATATCAATATTACGAATACAATCTCTTGAATCTGATCAATTCAGTGTGACCTCAAATACAGTCAATGTCTATTTTGAGATAAACAGTCAAACTTCTGCAAGAAAAAGTACTAAATTATTCAACTTTTTTGAAAAAAAAAAAGTCACAATTTGTTCAAATTAAAAAGTCAAAATTATGAGATAAAAAAATCTTTAGATAAAAAGTTATTGGATATAAGTAAAAAATAAATGGAGAAAACAAAGTAAAGAAATTACAATTCATCATTTATTAGATTTATGAGGTTAAAAAGTACAAATTTGAGGTACAAATTTGAGATTTTCCAGATGTGGTCACTTCCTGTTCGCTGGTTGCAAAAAATGTTTTTTTATGAGCTAACGGAAAGCTAACGGAAAGCTAACGGAAAGCTAACGATTCTAACGATCAGGCGATCGTTCGCCGGATAAAACATAGTTATGAATATTCAACATCGGCCAATTAAAGCCCCCGAAATATCTCACGCTGTCCCTTTAAGAAGACGATCCCAGTACCTCCGCTGCTTGAGGGCACGACACACACACACACACACACACACACACACACACACACACACACACTCATATTTATAGAAGTCAGCGATCGGACTGATCCTCGCCTGATAGCGACGGACGGCTGGGACTATAATCCGGGCTCGATTTGGCGCCCCGCCTAGCGGAGGCATTACGTGCTCGCGGGCGGCATCGGCCCCACGGTTCATATGTGCACACACTACTGCCGCTGCCCGGGAGGTGAGGGTCTGAGGGTCTGAGGGTCTGAGGGTTTCAGGGTCTGAGGGTCTGAGGGTTTGAGGGTCTGAGGGTTTGAGGGTTTGAGGGTCTGAGGGTCTGAGGGTTTGAGGGTTTGAGGGTTTGAGGGTCTGAGGGTCTGAGGATCTGAGGGTTTTTTAGGGTCTGAGGGTTTGTGGGTCTGAGGGTCTGAGGGTTTGAGGGTCTGAGGGTTTTTTAGGGTCTGAGGGTCTGAGGGTTTGTGGGTCTGAGGGTCTGAGGGTTTGAGGGTCTGAGGGTTTGAGGGTTTGAGGGTCTGAGGGTTTGTGGGTCTGAGGGTCTGAGGGTTTGAGGGTTTGAGGGTCTGAGGGTTTGAGGGTTTGAGGGTCTGAGGGTTTGAGGGTTTGAGGGTTTGAGGGTCTGAGGGTCTGAGGGTTTGAGGGTTTGAGGGTCTGAGGGTCTGAGGGTTTGAAGGTCTGAGGGTTTGAGGGTTTGAGGGTCTGAGGGTCTGAGGGTTTGAGGGTTTGAGGGTCTGAGGGTTTGAGGGTCTGAGGGTCTGAGATGTCATTGGAGAAGATGTGAGATAACGGACCTCAAGGGGATTTTTGCTTGGATCGGATATGTTTGGATATGTCTTAGTCCTGGTCCTCTATAGACCTCAGTGTAGTCCTGGTCCTCTATAGACCTCCATCAGTAAACAGACCACCAGAGAGAAGATGGTCTGGTTCTAGAGAGTTCTTCTTGAAGCTCCTCGGCCATCGTAGTTCTCTCAACGCGGGGAAAGAAAGTCTCAGTCGGCTGCAATTTGCAAACGAACCGCTAGATGGCGCCAAATCCCACGAGCCATTTAAAGTACTTTATAAGCCGCTCGGAGCGAGAGAACAACGCGTCATAATTCACTTTAATGGTAACGCTGCAACGCAGCTTCAAGAACAGTACTCCGTTTTACCGTTTGGAGCTTGAACGCACCGCGATGTAACTGGACGAAAGCTCCACGCATCTGCACCAGATGTTTTCCCCGTGGAACCGAAAAACCCGACTTATTGATCCCCGGAGCTGCAGCGATGCAGATTTAACTCGACCTTGAAGCCGGCTGCACACGGAGATAAACAGTCTCTTTGGAAACCACGGAAACACAATAATACAATATATCTGTCGATATTGTGAGTCTTTTTATTTTCATGTACGATCTATTTGCTCGTGTGTGTGTGTGTGTGTGAGTAAAATCATAATAACACACTGACTGGATCATTTATACAAACATCTGTCTATGAACTATTTATAATATATATACAAATATTTATTTGGTCCTCACTCATAGTCCACATACTGTATGCATGTGTGTATATATGCACACACACACACATATAACTTCATATACTGCTACAATTTGGTGTGTACGATCAATATGTGTGTCACATGTGAGCAGCACAATCACTGTTGTAGGAGGTCCTGATGAAACAGCTGACTCTTTGACCAGGAATGTGGAGTCTGTGGAGGCCTCGCTTTTAAAATACACACACACACACTCACACACACACACACACACACACCTGACAGCTGCTGATATACAGAAGGGGGAGAAGAAGTAGCAACAACGGGAGACGGGTGGAGGAGGATCAAATTCCCCAGGAGTCTCTTCTTCCTCCTTCCTCCTTCCTTCTTCCCCTCCTCCTCCTCATTCTAGTATTTGTGTTTCTTCTTCTTCTAATATTCCAGTTTCTTCTTCTTCTTCTGGTGAAACAAGTCCCCCCCGTCTCCTCGTTGGAGGACCACGACTAACCGGCGCATCGTTTCGATTTGACTTTGGAATCGAGAACAAGCTTCTGTTGTGTTTCCTTCAAACAGCTGCTGTGTGTGTGTGTGTGTGTGTGTGTGTCGCAACTGTAGCAGCATATGCTCGACATACTGGGACGACTCTGAGAAACAGAAATACTTTTAGATATTGTACTTTTAGCATGATATACTTTCATGATATATTTTCTCAGAGATTTATATATATATATATATTTATATATTTTCACAGAGCTGTTTACGATATAATCTGTAAATATTTTATAGATTGTTTTTATGTAAACTGCTTATTTTGTTCTATGTTTTATAAGGACAAAAGACGTGTAAACCAGTGAAACGTAAAATTGAAGAGGTTACAAATATTATGTATTACCTTTCAAAATAAGAGTTTTAAATGCAAAACATGAATGAATCAAATAAAAATTAGCATCATTTCAAAACAGCTGCCACTTTAAAAGTTCACACGTCAAATAACGTTCCAATAATAAAAATATAACACGAGTACTTTTACTTTGACACTCAAAGTACTTCCTGTTGCTAATCACTGATAGAAATACATTTGTAATTTTGGAGGTACTTCGCTTGAGTAATTTCCATTTGACTTTATACTAGATTTGAAATACTTTTAACTCTACAATAAGATATTAATAAACTAATAAATTAGTGATTAACACTCATGAGCTATTTTACATAATGGGCTGGAGAAAAAAAAAGAAGGTAATCTGATGGCAAAATACATATAAAAAAAAAATAATATATATATATATATATATATATATATATATATAGTGAATATTTTCAGATTTTTCCCCTTCGACTGTAAACACATCATCTTTGAAGTCGGGCCACTGGAGGACGTCGTTTCGGCCTTTTTGGGAAACACCGGTCCACATTTTAATCGTCCAAACAACAAAACGATTAGTCGAGTAAATAATCAACAACGCGTCACCTTTAAGTCCGAGCACAGGGTTTAAAAACATCCAGGCACAACATCACTTTGCATTTAAAGTTGTTTTAATAACGGAAGTGTTATACTTTCACTCTAGGAAAAACAAAAAAAAAATAATCTGGAGGTTCGGGTCACAACTTTGTTTTAAGAAATTAACCTTTTTATTATTATTAATATTAGTTTTAGACTTGAAATTCCTTTACACAATACATTTTCCTTTATAAGCATTTCAAAATATTTTTTGCTGGTTTGCTCAGTAATATTTTTATTTTTTTGCTCCCCTACAAGTAGAATCTCATTTTCAATATAGTTCTCTTTTTGAAAACAACAACGACAACAACAACAAAACAAAAAACAACATCCATCAATGTGTTTCTGTCCAGAGTCTTCGCGCGTTGGCCGCTGTTACGTCAAGAAATAAAAACAACTGGTCGAGACGGCCGTCTCTCCAGCTCTGACCGTGACAGAGAGGCTGATGGGAAAAAAAAAAACAACAACAAAAAACACCTCATCAGGAAGAGCTAGGAGGTCAGAGAAGCTTCGCTGGGTGCGACGCTCCAGCGCCAGATATTTGGACCCTCGTGGTGGCACGACGGGAGCATTTTGTATTTTTTTTTTTTAAAGTCCTGCGTGAGGATCTGAACGGCGCCCCCCGGTGGTGCCGGGGAGGGGGGCCCAAAGACGGTCCTCCACCCACGTGTTGGCTGTCGTTCTCAAACGCCAGGGATGCTCTGGCGTGAGGCAGTTTTGACTCTTTAGCGGTAAAATTATGTTACGGTTAAGATTATATGTATAACATAAAACCCAGCTGATCCGCACCGTCGTTGACTACTGGAGTCAAAGCTTTCGTTTTTAAAAAAACTAAACTTTAAAGGCCCCCGTTTGTCGTTTTGGGCTTTAAAAAGAAAAAAGATAATCCTCTCAGTAATTTCCCCTTAAATATTTTGGGTAATCTTTCTTTGCAGACTCATCCACAGCAACGTTCTGTACTTTCCTCTAAATAAAATAAAATCCCCCACCGAGGAGACCTGGACAGGAATACAATGGATGCTCGTTATCTCTCCTTAAACCGGGGGAAAACATCTTAAAACACTCCTCCACTCTTTTTAAATATAAACTATGTTTTTCAAATAGGAAAAAAAAGCATTCGTTGGCTTCATTTTCTAAAGTTATAAAAACCAAATTTTGCTGGTTTTAGTATGTCCTCTCTTTTATTATTTATCTTTTACAATAAAGCACTCTTTTTCTTCCTCTTCTTCTTCTCCCCAATGAGATGCCTCTCATTTACACACTTAGCCCACTTCTCACTTTTTAGAGATCACTCCAAGGATAACACCAATAATTCCCTGCACATGTACTTATTTTGATAACGCCACGATACTTTAGTAGGCTATTACAGCACCATTTGTCATGCACTTTTATCTGTCTGTTTTTCTTGTTTTTATGCAAAATACCACCTATATTGCAGATCTGTGGAAGCCCATTTATGCCACTGTGATGACAAAATTAAGATTGTCATAATTATGAGTTAGCATCTCATAATCAGAGTTTGGAGATGCTAACTCATAATTATGAAATATTAGTCATTATAATGATGGCGTCTCATATTTATGACTCACACACTGATAGAAATGGGCTCCCATGCAGATCCATCTGCACTAACACCCATTAATTATATTTATTATAATATTCCCCCCTTTCCTTGCTTCCTATTTTCCGTCTCCCATCAGTCGTCGTCCCCCTCGTCCCCCTCGGACTCGTCCCTCCTCTCGAACCCCTTCTCCCGGACCCGCTCCTGGATCTCCTTCATCTCCTCCGCGTACCTGCTGAAGGCGCCCCCGAACTTGCCCCAGGCCTTGAGGGGCACCGTGATAGAGTTCCGGTAGCTGGGCTTCACCTCGCTGACGCGCAGGAACACGCCGTACTTGTTGGAGCCCACGTCGAAGAAGAACCGCTTGGAGTCCACCATGATGGAGGTGCCCTCGGGGAGCTCCCCGGAGCCCGCGCCCCCTGCCCCGGAGGCCAGCTCCTCGTCGTCCCCTCCGTAGTCGTCTATGAGCTTCGCGAGGGCGTCCCGGAACTCTATGAGCCCCTGGGCCGGGAGCGCGATGGTCTGGCCGGACAGCATGCCGGGGTTCCCCCCTCCTCCCCCTCCCCCGACGCCGTAGCCGCCACCGGGCCCGCGGTTCACCGTCTGCCGGATCCGGAGGAATCTCCCCCGCTGGTTCTCCTTCAGGTCCAGGTAGTACTTGCGGTTCTCCCGGACGAGGAACTCGCTCTTGAGAGCCCGCCTCGGCCCGCCGTCCTCCGCCCCCGCGGCCGCCTGGGCGATCTGCTCGGGGCTGCTGGGCCCCAGTTGGGCGTAGTGCTCGATGAAGTCTCCGAGGTAGTCGCGGAATTCCGCGGCTACGGAGAGCGAGAGGGTCAGGCGGCTTTTGGAGCCGCCGGCCCCGACCTCGGCGATCTTGATGAACCGGCCTTTGCTGTTCTGCTTCACGTCCAGGTAGAAGCGCTTGTTCTGGATGTCGAGGCGCTTGGACGCCAGCTCCTGGGTCTCCTGGTCCCTCTGGAAGTGCTGGAAGCCGCCGCCTCCGCCGCTACCACCACCACCACCACCGCCGCCGCCGCCTCCGCCGCCTCCTCCTCCCCCGCTGCTACCGCCGCGCTCACTCCCGCTGTCGCCATCCGCCATCTTCTGCTCCACCATTCGGCTTCTGCGCCCTCTCTCTCGTGCGCCTGTGCCCCCTTCACGCTCTGCTCCGGGGGAGCGTCGCGATTGGCCCAGCCGCCTGTCACTTCCGCGAGTTCACACGGTGACGGCTTTCCCATTGGTCGCGTGAACCTGTCCGCCAAACCCACATGTGAGAATCTCTCGTTTGCCATTGGTCAGAGCGAGGCGTTCTTCTTCTTCTTCTTTTTCTTTCTTTGTTTTTGTTAACTACTCCCCCTGGTTGTGAAATCTTAGTTTTTATGACATAATGATGACATTATGTTAGTTATTTTTCTGGCTTCAGCTGGTAAAAACTGTGTCGACATACTTTGTTTTTCCCTTAAAATGATTTAGTGGAAATAAACTTGTTGATTTGCCAATTTTAAAATAGTGTATTCTCTGTTGTTG
>NC_046977.1:2612878-2657878 GCF_009769545.1 Cyclopterus lumpus | reverse complement strand
GACGAACTTTAGAAATAAAACACGATTTATTTACAATATTTATCTCACAGGTAACGGTGATTATTTGGTTATTTTTAGGATATTAACATTAGTTAACTATTTTATTATTTGCTCCATGACATAAATGATGAAAGTAACATTTATATTAAGTATATATATATTTATTTTTACACGTATTTTAGGTTCGATATTTAGATCATAAAATTAAGTTTAAGTATCTTTTAAAGCTTTCCTGTTTTATATTCAATGTGAATTAAATGTGTTTTGCGCATATATTTGTATTTACTCACTGAAAAGGTGAAGAAATGCATAAAAACTATTTTTTTTAAACAGGATAAAATCAATTAAAATGAGATAAATTGTCTTTTTTTTAATGCATAAATTGGACACAAACGTTCGAGTTGAAGCTTCTAAGAAGAAAATGTTTTTAAAACATCTGAATTCTTTGCAATATTCTGCTATTTTTCAGTTTAAAAACATCTGCAGACATTAAAGTGCAGATTCACTGATAATAACATAATCAATAGTTCTCTTTTCCTTTGCGGACGTTAATCAATCGGATAAACTGCTCATCACTTAAAAGAAAAGAGGCTTTAATCCGCCGGTTTGAGTGGAGCGGATAACGAGCTGAGTGGCTCAGATGATCCGGATGATCCTCAGATTAAAGAGATCAACCCGTTTATTGATCGGGGATCATCGTCAACGAGCTCACGGTGATCAATAAGCACCAGAAATTAAAGTACTTTCACATCGTTTAAATATCAGATCCTGCTCTTCGGTAAGAGTAATACAACATGTATTTAAATGTACTTAAAAAGTATCAAATGTAGCCAGATTGTGCTTTGAAATGTACAAGTATACGCAACTTAAAATGATTTTAAAGTACTTTAGTAATACTTTCTTTTCACGCAAGTGAATACTTTTGAACAGGGATATAATAAGTATATTATAAGAGTATTCTGATACATAAATACGGTATGAGGTAAAGAGAAATCCCACAGAATATCACAAGATTACTACAAACCAGTGTACTCAGATCATTAAAGTAAAAGTACTAATACAGCAGTGTAAGTACACTGGAAAGTATTATTACATATTGTATAATTACATTAATATTATGTATGTTAAGTATAAGAATGAAATGGGAGTACTGGAGTAAAGTACAAGTACCTAGAATTTTACTCCTACAATACTTCGGCAAGACAGAAGTATTCACACAAAATACACCTTAGTGGTGTCGGAAGTACTCCTTCACTAAAGTAAAAGTACCTCTTATTCACAATGGGGATAGTACTCAGATAAAGTACAAGTACCTCTTATTCACAATGGGGATAGTACTCAGATAAAGTAAAAGTACCTCTTATTCACAATGGGGATAGTACTCAGATAAAGTACAAGTACCTCGTATACACAATGGGGATAGTACTCAGATAAAGTAAAAGTACCTCTTATTCACAATGGGGATAGTACTCAGATAAAGTAAAAGTACCTCTTATTCACAATGGGGATAGTACTCAGATAAAGTAAAAGTACCTCGTATACACTATGGGGATAGTACTCAGATAAAGTAAAAGTACCTCTTATTCACAATGGGGATAGTACTCAGATAAAGTAAAAGTACCTCGTATACACTATGGGGATAGTACTCAGATAAAGTAAAAGTACCTCTTATTCACAATGGGGATAGTACTCAGATAAAGTAAAAGTACCTCTTATTCACAATGGGGATAGTACTCAGATAAAGTAAAAGTACCTCTTATTCACAATGGGGATAGTACTCAGATAAAGTACAAGTACCTCTTATTCACAATGGGGATAGTACTCAGATAAAGTAAAAGTACCTCGTATACACTATGGGGATAGTACTCAGATAAAGTAAAAGTACCTCTTATTCACAATGGGGATAGTACTCAGATAAAGTAAAAGTACCTCTTATTCACAATGGGGATAGTACTCAGATAAAGTAAAAGTACCTCGTATACACAATGGGGATAGTACTCAGATAAAGTAAAAGTACCTCGTATACACAATGGGGATAGTACTCAGATAAAGTAAAAGTACCTCGTATACACAATGGGGATAGTACTCAGATAAAGTAAAAGTACCAATCCAGACCGGGTTCATCATCATTATCATCATCATCATCATCAGCCTGGATGGAGCCAAGACTGAAGAGGAAGAGGAAGAAGAAGAAGGAGGAAAAGGAAGAGGAGGAAGAAGAAGAGGAGGAGGAAGAGGAAGAAGAGGAGGAGGAAGAGGAAGAAGAAGAAGAAGAAGAAGAGGGACAGGCAGACAGACAGGCAGGCAGACAGGTGACAGACACCAACTGATCAGGACCTCTTTGAACTTTGAACTGATCACCTGACTGTGGTTTCTTCTGACTCTTCAGAGGTATTTGTACTTGTACTTGTAACTGATTGTGTACTTCTACTTTGCCACAGAAGGAAATATTATACTTATAAAATATAATATAAATATGTTATAAAATGCTTGTTTCTGTGCAGCTCATTAGTTGATGGAGACAACGATAGACGAAGAGGTCAAAGGTCAATACTACATTTATTTTACAGATATAATTACGACTTACTTCAGAAAATAATATATATATATTAAAAAAAAAAAATACAAAGAGTAAATACGTCAGAAAACAATTATTTACTATTTATTTTCAGACTTTTTAAAAGCATTTTTCACACTATTGTGTTTTTGTAACTAATAAAATTCTGGAATCCCAATATTTTTACTTCACTACATTTATTTTACAAAATATATATATATATATATATATATATATATATATATATATATATATATATATACACACACATATACACACATACACGACTTATAAGCTTATTAAATTACAACATAAGATTCACCCGTCAATAAATTAAAGTAATGAGAAAATTAGTCAAAATGTTTAAAATAACTGAATCATACATTTTAAAATAATTAATACAAAATAAAAGCCAATTATGAGATAATAAATAAACAAAATCTTCAGGTCAAGATTATAAGATAGAAAATTAATATTAGGAGGTGATGAGTCCAAATTTAAAAGGATTAGTCCGTTGTTTTTAATACGTGATGAATATTGTGAAAATATAGAAAGATTTAAGTACTTTTACTGCTAATACTTTAAGTACATTTAGCTCTCAATATTAAACCAGTGGCTTTACCAACTCAATATTAATTATTTGAGGTTTTGTATTTACATTTAAAGGCGAGGAAAACAAACAAAAAGCACCCGAGTCGTGTTTCATGACAATTAATCCACACATTTTAAATCTGAGACCTTCAGAAAAGTCCAACCAAGAACCGTCGCTTTACATTTTAGGAATGTTTTTTTTTTTAATCCTCCATTACCTGCCGTAAAAAATGTAAAAAAAAAGCCCTCAGGTGAGCTGGATTCTCTTTTTTTTTTTGGGGGGGGGGGGGGGGTGATTTAAATTGCACAATCTAAAAGACATCTAGAGACAAGGCTCATCTCCCCTCTTCTGCCCCCCCCCCCCCCCCCCCCCCCCCCCACACACACCCACACACACACACACAGTCTGAGGAGGGGAGTCGCAGAGCCTGCTCGTCCACTGGGACCGGTCCCGCCGGCCCCTCATCAAAGGGAGCCTTTGGGGAGCCTTTGATGAGGCCTGATAGGGATCAATGGGGTCAGGGGAAGAGGCCTTAACTGACTGTGTTACAGACGGGGCGGGACAACTGCTGCAGACTGCCGGCAATGCAGATCAATGATTATTGGGCGTCATCAGAGCGCCTTCATCTGCATAGAGGAGCACATTCAGCTCCTTTTTTAAAACAGCTCCTTTGAGCTAAAACTGCATGAGGGTTGATGTTATTCTTAATATTGTTTTTTTGTTAATAAATGGGAAATGTGGAAATTAAAAAAAACTTTTGTTACGTATTTTTATTATTAAATTGTTAACATTGTCGAGGAGGGGAGGACTGTGTCAGTGTTTGAATATGTATTTGTTATTGGTAAAATAAAATGTATTTATTTGTAGTTTTTCCTTTTCCTCTGAATATTTTACACTTGAGGTTTTTATTAAAAAGGAATAATATTCTAAATATAATTATTTTGTCAACAAATCATTTAAAAAAAAAATTTTAAACACAAAATAATGTTTCATTATTTTAATTATTATTATTTATTTGTTGAAATAGTTGACGTCGTATCACACATTTTTAGTTAAAATTAAAATAGGGAAATATTTATTTTGTTTAGCTTTTCCTTTTAGAGTCCAACTATTATAATTATTAATAATATATAAAATGTGTTTGCGGTTCTACCCTTTTCTCTTAAAAATAAAATGAAATGTTATGGATATTTTTTTAAAGCTCCTTTTTACAAAAACTGCACCAGGAATAATATTCTAAATATTATTATTGATTGTCAATAAATCATTTTCAAAGAATAAAAAAAAGAGCTTGAAGAGCCATTAAATTATGGTTTTACGTCGAGAAGGACGACTGCATCACAAAGTTTCATCTTAAAGACGATTACGATGATTTGTGAAGAACTCATGCGGCGGATTGAGTTGTAAATTTAAAAACAATAGAATAAGTCGAGACGTAACTTAATTTGAAGAGGACACAACAACAAAAAAAACATCTTGGCTCAAATTTCTAGAGAGCCCCAAAACGTGGATTCATCCGCTGCTGAAAATAGTCCCCCAATAAATGCACCATCTCCTCTTTTTAATCTATTTGTGTCTTTAAAAATAAAGAAGGACTTAACGGGCTTGGAGCCGAGAGACGCAGACAGGAAGTCGAACTCATCGCTTCACGAGACTCGATGACGAAAAGACGGTTTTCTCCTTCAAAGCTTCTGATTTATTTGGGTTTTTTTTATCTATGAAAACCTGATAAAAGACGGAGACAGTCGATGCAGAGATCTGAGCATCAGGTCGGGACATGTGTCTACCTCTGGGGCCCCCACCCCCATCGGGGGGGTCGAGGTGTGTTTGTGTCCATAACAGAGCAGCAAACAGGCTCATTAGAGATGAAAGAGTCTGAATGGAGCCAATCAAAGACGAGCCCAGCAGGAGACGGTCACCCCACAGACAGCAGCAGGGACTGGGGCCGAGGAGGACGAGGGACCCCCCCCCCCCTCATCACGGATAAGGATGCACACACACACACACACACACAGGATCACAGTCTGGTGTATCGGCCCTGTGTGTGTGTGAGTGAGTGTTAAAGATGTAAACAAGGATTATGCGAAGAAGATACCCTCGGAGTAAAAGTTAAAAGTTGCCAGTAAACAAAAGGTTTTTAAGTATAAAGAAATAATAATAATAGAATAACAAATAATAATATTGAGACGAGCAAAATCTCCAGTTTAATGAAAGTGAATTGGATTTTTGTTTGTGGTGCCGAGAGCAAATTCCTGGGTATTTTTTACTATTTATTTTTTTTTTGATTCTTTTTTATATGTCAGTATTTATTTTCAAAAGCATTTCACACAATTGTTCTTGTATAACCGAAGACAATAAATATCTGGAATCTTAATATTTTTGACACACACACACACACACACACAAAACTTACTTCACAAATACGGTTAGAAAATACCTCACCTATAAACTTCTCACATCGTTTCAATTAAATTATCAAATATTTCACAAAATAATTAAAAAATTAAAACATATTTGTTTATTAATCGTGTCCCGACCCCTCATGTTTACCTGGTGACCCTTTTCAAGGGGCCTGACCCCTATGTTGGGACCCACTGGACTAAACTACCGGACTGTATTTAAAGTAGTTAAAGTTTCTACAACAGTAACGAGCTGCTCCATTAATTTAAATATCTAATAATGTATTTAATCAATTAAGGAGATTTATGTCAGAGAAAATAAATAAATATTGAATTAAAAAAATGATGTCAGAATAATGAGGAAACTAGGAGGTATCGAGTCATAATTTAGAGATAAATACTAAATCAAACATTTAAAATGATAAATTAAAAACATGAGATGCTTAATTAAGTGAGATTATTAAATCCAAATTTAGAGATTAGTCCGTTGTTTTTAATTGAAATATAGAAATCATAATTCACGAGATATGAAGTCAGAATGATGAGAAACTAAACTTTAAATACTTAAATCAAACTAAAGACTGAATTGTTTATTAGATATAATGTTAAGTCACAATACTTTGATGATAGAAGTACATTTAGTTGATAATACTTTGAAGTGCACTGTTACTTGTATTTCTACACAGTTGTCCTGGTACTTTTACTTCTTCTTTGACTAAATAGTGTTCTATATTAATTCCTCCTAATAAACAAAAGGCTCCTGGGTTTTGAGTTTCCTCCTGGAGGAGAAAGTACGAAGCTGAAATCATTAACATCTCCACAAAGATGTCTGACATCGGTGCTCCAGACCGAGAGGCTCCTCGTCCTCCTTTTGGTTCACACATACGGCGTCAACAACGGAGACGTGTCGATGGAGGAGGAGGAGCAGACAAGGAGCTGCTCCTCCTCCCTCTGCAGACCTGGACCGGGTTTATACCTGATCCAGATCTCCTGAGAGCACTATGAAGGGAGGAGGAGGAGGGGGGAGAGTGAGGAGAAGGAGAAGAAGATGATGATGAAGGAGAAGAAGGAAAGGAAGATGGAGGAGGAGGAGCAGACATGGAGCTGCTCCTCCTCCCACTGCAGACCTGGACTGGGTTTATACCTGATCCAGATCACCTGAGAGCACTATGAAAGGAGGAGGAGGAGGACAAGGGGGGAGAGGGAGGAGAAGGAGAAGAAAGAGAAGGAGTAAAGATGAAGGAAAAGAAAGAGTAGGAGTAGAAGAAGAAGGAAAAAAAGAAGGAGGAGAAGAAAGAGTAGGAGTACAAGAAGAAGATGAAGAAGGAAAGGGAGTAGAAAGAGGAGGAAAACGAGGAGAAGAAGGACCAAGAAGGAGGGAGAGAAGAAGGAGTAGAAGATGAAGAAGAAGAATGAGAAGAAAGAGTAGAAGAAGATGAAGGAGTAGAAGGAACCGGAGTAGAAGGAGGAGAAGAAGAAGAAGACAAAGAAGGAAAGGATTAGAAGGAGGGACGGGGAGAAGAAGGAGGAGAAGAAAGAGAAGGAGGAGAAGAAGATGAAGGAAAAGGAGTAGAAAGAGGAGAAGAAGAAGAAGAAGGAGTAGATGGAGGAGGAGGTGGAGGAGATGGTGAAGAAGGAAGAGAGCACTCACGTCAAAGAGGAGGAGGTGTGAGCGCCGACGCGGTCTTTGATGTTAAACCGGTATTTAGAGGTTAATGAGGCTGTTAGGAGGTGAAGGAAACGCCTGAGAGTTCTCACACACACACACACACACACACACACACACACACACACACACACACACACACACACACACACACACACACACACACACACACACACACACACACCTTATTATATCATAACTTTTGAATTCACTATATATATATATATTAAAAATGTTCTGACACAAATCTCCTTAATTGATTAAATACATAAATAAAAGAAATGACGTGATTAGATATTTAAAATTAATGGAGCAGCTCGTTACTGTTGTAGAAACTTTAACTACTTTAAATACAGTCCGGTAGTTTAGTCCAGTGGGTCCCAACATAGGGGTCGGGCCCCTTGAAAAGGGTCACCAGGTAAACATGAGGGGTCGGGACACGATTAATGTGAAGAAAGAAATTCTGATAAATAAATAACATGTATAAAGGAGCCTGACAGCAGAGTAGCCCAGTGAGTAATCTATTATGGGATGGAAGAGACCCTGGGGAGGAGGCAGTAGCTGGAGATCTTGTGTCATAACACAATATGGTGTTGAATATGTCATTTAACCGTTTTCTTTTCTAATAAACATGTAAATATACTTCTAAGCAGTAAGAAGGTTTCCTTCCATAACTTATCGTCATCACAACAATTCACCTGCAACAGGTGAATTTAACCAATACACACGTGTAGTTATAGTCACATGTATCGGGCTGCTCCGAGTCGGTTTGTTTACACTCGCGGAGATCAAACCGGAAGTAGATTCTCCGACCGTGAGGCGGCACCAAGCTGTAACGGACATGCGCACACACGCGACACAAGCCGCCGGATCGAAACCGACAGCTTTCTCACGTGGACCGCGAGGGCTCGTGACGCGATATACATGTTTCCGGGCTCACGGGCAAACTTACATGACCAAACGACGTGTTTACCGACCACGTCACCGGCCGACCCACCGGGAATCTGTCCGGTTAAACAGAGTATCCACTCTGTTCAGCCAGAGGAAAAGCTCACGTTATTCAAGCAACAGACTCTCAGCCCGGAAGAAGACCTCTGATTGGTCGACGAGTCATAAACAAAGCCTCTGATTGGTCGAAAGTTAGGAAGCGAGCCTCTTGATTGTTATGGTTAGTCAGTGGTGTATAAAGTACCTAAAAACCATACTTGAGTAAAGATATTACTGGAAAATGACTAATGAAGTAAAAGTCACCTATTAGAATACTACTTGAATAAAAGTCTTAAAGTATCTGATAATTAGTTAAGTACCAAAAGTAATTTTCTGATATTAAATGTACTAAAGTAAAAATAAATGCTCTCCCCTCACCTGCACCTCTTGTTTCATTTTCTTCAACTCGGTGTCCTGCATCCTCCTCCCAAAAGACGACTAGAGTCTTCTTCTTTAGTCGGAGACAGACGTCCTCCAGGATCTTGCTTTGGTCTTTGCCCCGTTGGACCTCTGCCTCTGTTGTAACTGAGCCAGGACCTGCTTCTCCAGCTCCAAGTGTTCTGTCTTGGCGAGCTGCTCCTTCAACTTTTCCTCCACAGCTCTGCGGTCTGAGAGTAAAAGTATTTATGCTGGACTCAGAGCTCTTTTCTTTCAGGACGCTCTTCTGGTCAAGAGCGTCATACTTGTCCTGCCAGACCTTGTCGCTCTGGCTGAACACCTGTCTTTGAGAGTCCAGTCTCTCAGACTGTGGATCTTCTCCTCCAGTTGGCTTAGGTTCACCTTGAGGCTCAACCGTCAGTATCTCTGAGCTCTTTTGGTCCATGTTGGTCTTCTGCCCAAGCTGGCTTTGGGACTTAAGTTTCCCAGAGAGATGGTCCCTCTCTTCCTTGAGACTAATGATAAATACCAACAATGACTACACACCAAGATGGCAGCCAGTAAAATACTACAAAACCCAATATAAGTATATATATATATATATTGTAAATGTATTAATTTAAATAATATAAATATATTCAAATGAGATTTTATATATATATCATTTGAATATATTTATATTATTTAAATTAATACATTTAAATTATAAAAAAGGTGTATTCATATTTCAATATTATTACAATTATGACAAATACATTAACATTATTAAAATGTTTACTAATTATTAAAATGTTTACTCATATTTGAATAGCATTACAATTATTATGAATAATTAATAATTATATAATGTAACTAATATAAACTAATATTTGATTATTCAAATCAATAGTATTACCAATTCATTAACATCATTCACATGTACAAAAATCTGCGTGTGTAGCTAAATGTTTAACAAAAAAATAAACTCTTTGGTAATTTATATTTAAACTAATCACATTTTACAAAACCTTTCGTGTGTTTTCTGTTGAATAATCTTAATTTGTTAAAGTAAATATACAAGTAAATACCTCAAACGTGTACTTAAGTACAGAACTTGAGTAAATAAACTTAATCATTAATTCTTACCCGAACAACTCCACCTGGAAACCGTTCTTTTGCTCCCATTTTCCTCTCCAACAGAAACAAAACCACTGGTTTGGTGACGTTTACTCACTCCCAGTGTTCCCAGTGCTCCCAGCGGCCTTTCTTCTCTGTAATGGGATCATGGTTCCCTCATAAAAGTGACGCAGTTAGCTAGCTTAGCGGTTAGCATATTCTCTGACGCTGGTGCGCGGGTTTTTCTTCCTTCTTCTTCTTCGTCTTTATTGGCGGTTGGTGCATTACCGCCACCACCTGGTACGGAGTGTGGATCAGAATGTCCAGTGCTAGTATTATTAAAAATAAATAAAATAAATAAAATAAATAAAATAAATAAAATAAATAAAATAAATAAAATAAATAAAATAAATAAAATAAATAAAATGAAATAATACATAACATGAATAAAAATAAATAAAATATAAAAAACAACAATAAAAAATAAAAAATATATATTCTCAATAATACCAGTCGTTCTAAGATACTGAAATATCTGTTATATTAAACTGTACCTTTTCCTTCCCACGGTTTCCAATTAGCCGTCTTCAATCCTTCTCATATTTCTGAGAGTCTGCAACTAAAATTCAGCGAGGTCCAGTTAGAGATGTCCTCATGCAAAGGTCAAAGAATGTCAACAGACTGTATGGACCTTTGTTTTAATAAGTAATGCAATTGTATCTTTTACTATTTGCTCTATACACAAGACTGGTAGAGGAGAGGTCAGGGGTCACCAAAAAATTGTGAATATGGCGCTCGAGTCGAGGGCGGGGCTTAGGGGCTTAACAGAATGCACACGTGTGATTGGCCGAGGAGGATCACGTGAGATGATTTACAAAACTCTGTAAAACCATCGTCGTCCTTTTACATCCTCCCCCATCGCTTCTGCCACCTTTCCTTCAACCTCTTTTTAATAAATATTTTGTTTTCTGATTAGCTAAAGTTGACTGCAACATTTGTGCAGCCATTTCTTGCCGTATTTTGGTGTTTTTCTGTATTCGGTATTCTTTATTTCTAGAACATTCCTGTATTTGCAGTGCATTTCTGAATTAGCTTGTGTTCCATAACTTGCATATCTTTATTTGTGTTTTTCTGTATTTGATTGTTTAGCTTGTTTTCTTCAGTTTATCTTCCTTTAACCACCATAAAAAAACTCAATTTTAATTCACATCTTTTTGTTTTTATTGTGTGTAAATATCTGTACATTACATAAGAGAAATGCATGGTCGAAATAAAACAGCAAAGCTGGAATTTAAAAGTATACAGAAATGTAAGAAAGCAAGAGTTTTATATACTAATGCATTCAAGCGTTTTGAAGATTCCCGATCAGGAACGTGACAAAATAAATGAACAAATCTAATAAAACTCAGTTAACAGTCATCTATACGGATAACGGCAATCTCAAGAACAGAAGGGACGTCACGCTATGAACAAGTTTTACTATTGTACGAATACAGTCAACCAGGATTAACACACGATTAAAGGACCACATTGACAAGGAACTAATAATAAAAGAAGTGTAACCGCGGGGCGTTGAATCGCGTGACAAACCTTTTTAGGCCGACGCTCTCGAAAAAGAGAATGAAGATTATTTCCACAAAAATGTACAAAATCACCGTAAAGCGGAAACGCGTTTTGATTGTCAAGCGAGGTGAATGAAACCGTATTTTCAGACATGGAATGAATGTAAACTACAACATTGTTGTTTTTTTGTTGTTGTAACGTGCACATCAAATAGCAACTGCAACAACATACAACGTTAGTATCAACAGATGAGCCACGAGACATAGAACTGCTCCTGTGAGCGTCATATTTGAACTGTACTCCGGTTGCGTCTCGACACGGAGACGTCGCACACGAGGCCGGACTACCAACCGGGAGAGTGGGCCGCTTCCCCCGGACCCGTACGGCCCCGTTGAGGTGGAAACCGGTTTGTGGAGATTTGACTCGGCTTCAACTGACATGATACCGTTTTTGGGCGCTTTGATCCATTTGGAGTTTGCGTTTTGAATTTTTAAGTCCAATAATTTCTCTCTTTTAGCTCCGTTTTTGGTCTCCACCAGCTCTTCAGCTGCTAAATGCTCCACCAGAACGGCCGTAATCCAAGATGGCGACGGCTTCGAAACGTCGGTCCACAAACCGACGGGTTAAACATCCTACGTTAAGATTATAGCCGGTTATAAAGTGCAGCGTTTAGCAGCTAACGACAGATAGTTCCTTCTGGTGGAGACCAAAAACGGAGCTAAAAGAAATCATTTTTGTACTCGCATTCATCAGGTAAACTCAACTCAAAATGAGTTTCCACGTTCCAGGTTTGCTGGCTGTGTAACAGGCAACCTTTTAGAAACACCATCATCTTTTACGCGATGACGTCAGCGTTGTGTTTAAAGCTCGCGAGGAACCAAAGTCTACGTTTAATTAGCGCCTCTCACTGGAACGCAGCGTCCACTTCTCTTCAGGCATCCCATTCATGTGCTTCGGTGCATATTGTTTAAAAATGTATTTGGAAACCACCACAGAGCAATAAATCCAGCAATAATCACACAAATAATGTAAAAACGTACCTGACAAAGACTACAGAGGCAGATTGTTTGGTGTTTACAACGTGACCGCAGCGACCGGGTGACTTTCTAGCGCCACGTTTTGGTTCCCACGGTCACGACTGCACGCCGGAGCTGCGTATGTCATTCTGATTAATAATAAACACACACATTGGGTATTCATACAACAAGGCACATTATCTCCTGAGTTTCCTAAGCACAATAACTGGCGGCGTTTCACAAAACAACCCCTGCTTTATTAATTAAGAGAGAACCTCAAGTTGTGTCCATTCCATCATTGATATTGTAAGAAAACACGCATCACGTTTGTGTGTGAAACGACGTCAGCCGGGGGGGACTCTGGGTTCAATCTTCAGCGAGAGCTCATAGAGGGTATCTTCATCCATCACGAGCGTCTTATCCAGGAGGAACTGGGTCACCTGGAGGGAGTCGGGTCACGTTCAACAACTAAATCACTTTCACGTCGCACACATAATGCACTTCCAATTAAAGACACACCTTGGGCTGGTGCTCCATCCGGTACGGGGACTGCTGGAACTGACGGATCTCCCGGATGATGTGAGAAATCTGAAAAGAGAAACTTAAGTCAACTGAGCTTTTGATAACGTTAATGTTCCAGCTGATCAGAATCCTGTAAAATAACTCTGGTTTTGATTGACAGACAGACATAGACTGACACAGGTGATCATTTCTAGCTATTGACTATTGATTATGAGCAGCACTCTTTTTATTCACCTGCTGGCGTTTGTATGGGCCGGTAATAATGATTACATTCTGAGGTTTATTACATTTAGGTTTTCACTTTAAACTGTGCAATTTTATAGTTTTAGACTATTTTTATTAGGCTACTAAAACACCCACAAAGTTTAAACAAATACTATTTTAAGTAACTATAACTATTTCACTATAGCTGTAGCTATAAAGCTAATTAAGCTAACGTCGCCGCCATTTAAAAAATTTTTTTAAACGTCTCCAACTCATTCTAATAAAAGAATCCTGTAAAATAAGTCGTTCGATTTCTTGTTTTCATTTCCCCAAAAAACATATTTCAATATTATTTCTTTTTTTTTTTTAAATTTCATAAAAAGAGCGCGACGTAGCTGCTAACGTTAGCGACGTTAGCCGGCCAGTCGGCGGGGACGTGACCTGACGAACACGAGTCAGGTGATTACGCTCAAGAGGGAATCAAACATCTAACCATCCTCATCTTGGAGAAGTTCACCAGGCCCTCCTCCGTGAAGTTGGGCGTTCCCTCCTCAATGAAAGCCAGGTCCGTGAGGTACATGCCCAGGTACGGGACGCACGGAGGGTTACAGCTACACACACACACACACACACACACACACACACACACACACACACATCAGACCGTTTTTAAGGACAGCATTTAAACATTTATGTTTTCTCTTTCCTACTTTTTCAGCGTCTCTCTGAGATTCTTGAACCTCCCTTCTGATGACACCGTCTTCTGCAGCCGGTCCATAAGCGCCTTGGTCTTTCAAAATAAAATTTAAATTTTTTTTAAAATCATCAGAAATGTTGGTGCAGCGAGTAGATTATTATTATTTTTCCGGGAACAACTCGTGAGAAATGAATTTCCGAACCTGCTTGCAGACTTTGGCCCACGTCTTCTTCAGCCTGTAGATGGCGCTGCGGTTGAGCGCGGAGGTGATCTCCAGCACGCCGTTGTAGTTGTTGAGGCAGCGGCAGATATCGGCCACCGCCAGCCACTTCTCTATGGAGCTGGCCCGGGAGCCCACGTCGGTGTGGGTCATGATCTGAGACGCCACCAGGTTGCTCATCTGTGGAGGCGTTGTCCATATCAGTTTAATGTTAGGGACGCCGAGTTACCGTAACTATTACAATAATACTTGTGTGTCTTATTATTATTATTATTTGTGTCCATCCTTGTTTGTTTCAATGAGAGTGGACACATTATAGTATAACTTGTTCCATGTTGTTTTTAGGTGCTTTTAATATATTTTATTGATTTATTTTTACTCTTTTGTCTATAACATATTTTAAGATAGTCCAATCACCAAGCATATTTAATTTCTCATCATATAAAACAAACAAAAGCATTGTATAAATTGCTATTTTTTGCTGGAATAAAATGTTTAATCAACTATCAAAGTAGGTGTGATTAAATTAAGGCTCTCGGATTAGGTTGCATTAGTTGGGCAACTCTTATATAAAACATCGCATTGCCCAACTCTCCATTCCCGTCGTCACAGGAAACAACTTACTTGTGTTTTAGGCGACAAAATGTACGTTTTCACGATCACGTGGATTTACTTTGTGGTGCAAGTTACTTTTCGCTCCCAACAGCATGTGAGAACCGAATGGAGACTCTTACGTCGTTGAAATGCTGGCTGGTCTTCATGATGTACGGAGTCCTCTCCGTCTTGTCCACCTTCATCCAGCCCTGACCGAGGAACTCCCTGCAGGACCACAAACCAGTCAGACGCACCGAGTCCACTTACAGTGGGAGAAAGTACCTGTTAAGTACACGACATTCTACTTCATGCTACGCAGAGTTTGATTTTTACTGTGCACAACTACGCTGTTTATCAGCCAGAAGCTGTAAAAACTGTAATCGGCAGTTTTACATCTTTCCGACGGTCCTTGAACGCATGCGTCAGAAAATGCAACCAAAAACTAATCAAATAATTGTGATATTTCATTAAAAAAAAAAAAAGTATTCTTCTTTTAAAATATTTTCCACAAATAAACAGGTTGAAGTAACCAGATTCTGTTAAAAAACATTTAATTCTGAGCTGTACATTTTGTTTATAATACTATTATATTATGTATATTATGATATTTACTATATTATATTATTGTATTATAATGTAATATAATATTTTGCTTATAATACTATTATATTATGTATATCATGATATTTAGAATATTTCATTATATAATATAATATGATTATGCTTATAATACTATTATATTATGTATATCATGATATTTATTATATTATATTATTGTATTATAATATAATGCTTATAATACTATTATATCATGATATTTATTATATTATATTATTGTATTATAATATAATGCTTATAATACTATTATATTTTGACTAAGATAACATTCTGAATGCGGGACGTGTTTATTTGTATCAACTGTAACTGACGGTTTCTCTACTTCAGCACCACGGACAGCGACGTCGATTTATCAATGAACTCAAGCTTCGTTGTTTATTCTCGGGCAGAAGCCAACAGAAGGCGTGTAACCTCATTTCTATTTAAGTTACTAGAAAAACTACATTAAATGATTGTTAGGTGATTTTTATTTTATTTCTAAATTATTCTGTTCGCTTTGAGAACTAAAGTGAAATTGTTGAGATAAAGAAATCTATTAAAAATCATCTTAAATTGTGTATTTTTTTAAAAATGTATGTACCACAGTCAGAATAGTGTACTGCATTAAGTACTCACTCGTAGGGAATACTCCTGTATGTACTACAGTCAGAATAGTGTACTGCATGAAGTACTCACTCGTAGGGAATACTCCTGAACACGATGTGGTCCAGCAGTGTGATCTGCTCCGCCAGCTCCATCGCTGAGAGAGACTCGAAGCACTCGGCTTTAGGACTCTCCGCCTGGAAGCAGGAGGACAGAATGTATATATAAATAAATATATATATATATATATATATATATATATATATATATATATATATATCTGAGTCGAAGAACTACTGTACTAGTACACTAACTAAAGTCCTCGTAATACCAATCCAACTATTCACCACAACACACAGTACTGCTACTGTACTCTTACCACGATGAAGTGGAGGAGGGGACAGCTTTTCTGGAGATGAATTATTTGAACAAATCGCTTAACAAAAGTACTCAGAATAAAACTACATCATCGAGGTACTTTGTGGTACTAAAAAGTTGGAAGTACTCACCATCTGTAATATGTCCTCTATCTTCAGTTGAGCATCATCTTGTTCTTCTTGAGAAAGAGCACTGAAGAGCAAAACACATGTTATATATATATATACACACACACACACACACACACATATATAATATGACATACATGTGCACCACATGTTCTGCAGTACCTTTATTTAAATAAGTATATCAATCAGAAATAATGAAACCAGTTCATTAGATGTTCTTTGTACCTTAATATGTTGGCCGTGGCTTTCCTCTCCTGTGGCAGCAGGTCTGGATCTCGCAGCACCTCCTCCAGCAGACAGACCACCCCCATCTTCAGCTCGCTGCTCATGTCAAAGTCCTGAAGGACCAACACATGTATGCACATTTATACACATTTATACACATTCAGGCACATTTATGCACATTTATGCACATTTATGCACATTCACACTTCAGTTACAGGTCAAGTTCATCTGCAGAAAGACTTTTGTCCTTATTTAAATGCATCATTACGATTATTCAAAAACAAGTAGCTTGAAATGAAAAAGTATTATATGACAACCGTCAAACGTCAGGGTTTCTGTAGACGTGACAATGTCGCCCTCTAGAGGACGTTGACATCACTTCAGCCCAAAACGGACCTTAAAAGATAACATTAAATAAAAAGAAAAGCTGGGCTTGCACCTTTAATGAAAGGTGACATTATAATAAGGTAACGTTATAATAAGGTAACGTTATAATAAGGTAACGTTATAATAAGGTAACGTTATAATAATAACGTTATAATAATAACGTTAGCGATGACGTCATACGGACTCTGATCACAAGATGAGGGATAATCAATGAGATCATTGATGACCTGAGAATGGAGTTTACATGCAAGAATAATAAAGAAATGTGGATTATTTTCCCTCACAAATGAATAATAAAGAGTATTGATGAGCGTACTAGTATACATAAACTCCTAACGGTGCCCGTCCCTGAATGCATCATATCAATGGCCACAAAATGAGACAGATGGAGGGAAAAACTAAAATAAATTAATTTATTGCTTTTATTGGCAAAGCAGAACGCACCTTTATGTTTGTTGCAGGACGATGAAGCTCTTCCTGATTTTAAATCACGTGCTTCATTGGTTTTTATTCATCTTAAAAGACTTAAATCAATGATTTTGTAGACATCCAGCTAACAGAACAGCATCTTATATAATCTTAAAAGAAAAACCATAGTCCTTTTCGTGTGTGTGTGTGAGTGAGTGTGTGTGTGTGAGTGTGTGTGTGTGTGTGTGTGTGTGTGCCTTCCTCCCGGAGGCTGTGACCTTTCTGGGGGGAGAAAAGACACGCAGAGCAAAGAGCAGCTCCTTCGGGAAAAGACACACACAGCAAACAACAACAACAACAACAACAACAACAGCAGCAGCAGCAGCAGCAGCAGCAGACCCTTCAGGTGGACTCTGAGTTTCCCCTCCAGGTGTGTGAAGACGTTGTTGTAGACAATCACCTGCGAGTGCTTGGAGACCCAGTGACGCAGCACGTTGAGGACGCGGTTGGTCGCAGCTCTCCGGATGATGAATTCTTTGTCACAGACTTTGTCAGAATTAGTAAAACCTACGAGGGAAAAATAATATATATATATAAATATATGAATAAATAAATAAATAAATATATATATACACACACATAAATATACGAGTTATAGAAGAGTTGAGTCTGAAATCTCTGAGGTCATTTTTTCTATTTATCTCCCAAAAAACACACATTTTACTTCAGTAAAAGTAGGAATACCACAGTGTAGAAAATACTCTGTTACAAGCAGACATCTTGCATTGATCATTCAATTAAAAATATTATTAAAGGAACAAAAAAAAAACACTAAAAATATGGCGCATTTCAGAATAATGTATATTATAATATTGCATTGTAATTATTGATGCATTAATGTCATCATCCCTTTAATTGTTTGGGTAGCTTGTCAATGTAGCCCCCTTATGGATCAATAAAGATCTATTTTTACATGTAATAATATATCGTGATTTATTTGCTTATTACATCCTGTATTAATAAAATAAACGTGCGCAGTAATTTAAGCTTTAAAATCAACGCAGTGGAGTAAAAAGTACAATATTTGCCTCCGAGATGCAGACGAGTAGAAGCATAAAGTGTACTTAAAATGAATAACTGTACTTTCCCCCATCAGTTCCCTCCCTTATGAGTCTTTTGACCCTCACGTCTTGCCGTACTCACCCTGGGAGCTGCTGTGCCCGGCGGCCGCCGTGGCGATCGCAAACGCCGAAGCCGGCGACATCGTGCAGCGAGCGTTCTCCCCCGGGGTGACTGCAAGGAACCAGAGACATTAAAAATAAATATATAAATACATCCATAACCCGCCTGTGACGTAGCGTCGGTGTACTTCTGTGTGTCGTACCTCCAGAGTTTCGGTAGCGGAGATGCCTCGGCGTGGACGGGGAGCGGCATGGAGACATGTCGCCCGGCTCGCTGCCGGCTGGGGACTCGGGGAAGAACTTGTCCAGAGAAACTGACTCCAGGACAGCTGTTAGAAAGAAAGGAGACGTCAAGCATCTGCAAGAAGGTTTCTGTCTCCTGCACTGGTCTCTGCCGGATCTGGGGTCTGTCCACGGTGGACTGGTCTCTGCCGGATCTGGGTCTGTCCACGGTGGACTGGTCTCTGCTGGATCTGGGGTCTGTCCACGATGGACTGGTCTCTGCCGGATCTGGGTCTGTCCACGATGGACTGGTCTCTGCTGGATCTGGGGTCTGTCCACGATGGACTGGTCTCTGCCGGATCTGGGTCTGTCCACGATGGACTGGTCTCTGCCGGATCTGGGTCTGTCCACGGTGGACTGGTCTCTGCCGGATCTGGGGTCTGTCCACGGTGGACTGGTCTCTGCCGGATCTGGGGTCTGTCCACGGTGGACTGGTCTCTGCCGGATCTGGGTCTGTCCACGATGGACTGGTCTCTGCTGGATCTGGGGTCTGTCCACGGTGGTCTGGTCTCTGCCGGATCTGTGTCTGTCCACGGTGGACTGGTCTCTGCCGGATCTGGGGTCTGTCCACGGTGGACTGGTCTCTGCCGGATCTGGGTCTGTCCACGGTGGACTGGTCTCTGCTGGACTCTGAGCTGAAGGAGGCATGACGTCATCTGGTTTCACCAGAATCCGACCCGGTGGCTCCGATGAGGAGCTTTAAGAAGAACTCTCTAGAACCAGACCATCTTCTCTCTGAGGGTATGGTTACTGATGGAGGTCTATAGAGGACCAGGATTACACTGAGACTGGAGTACTCGGTTCCATTCCATAAAACGTTCATTTAAATTGTATTAATTTTAATAATCAACGTCCTTAAATTTGCCATAAAACGTCGATCAGTGGGTGTAAAATACAAAATATTTTAGAAAAAAACATGAATTTGTTACAAAAGAGATCTAAAAAAAATACTTAATCTGGGCGAGAATCAATAATCTTCAATATGACCTTTGAGAGCGCGTTGTTCTTCTTCGGTCTTCTGGGTCTCGGAGCTGCCGTGTTTTTATTATTGGACCGCTCTCCATCTCACCCCTTCAATAAGTCCTTTTCCCACGTAAGAGCTCTTTTGTTGTTGTTTGTCTTCCTCATCCTCTCCTCAGACACGCTCTGACCTGATGCTTACAGCCGGAGCCAGATGGCGAACCGTTTGGGTAACGGTGACCCACTTATGTGTCCCGCTGCCTCGAGTCGGGGTCACCGGTGTGTCGGATTCAATGTATTAGCATTAAAATAAAAGAAGGGGTACCTGCGTCTGTGTTTTATAAAGAGGGATTAACGCCCCGGCTCATACGCACCCCTGCGGATGCTGCGCCTCAGCTTCCCACAGAAGGCGTCGAGGCGAGGCAGCTCCCCGCTGACGTCCTCCCCGGCGGCCGGGCTCAGCTCCGGGGAGCCGGGGCCGCGGCTGAGGTCTAAGGGGGCCTTGGTGGAGACGGGGGGCAGCGGCAGCGGCGACGTCGGGGACACCCCGGAGGCCTGGGGGAGGCCCGGGGAGCGCGGCGGGGAGGAAAAGCCGGAGGAGGAGGGGAGCCTGGTGGAGGCGGGAGGAGGGAAGAAGATGGAGGGGCTGTGGCTGGAGGTCGGGGAGCTGGCTGCGGAGGAGGTGGGGGTGATGGTGGTGGAGGAGGAGGAGGAGAGGTCCAGGGCGCCGGCTTTCCCACCGATGGGGGAGTTGAGCGAGAGCTTGCGGCAGTGGACGGGGGAGGAGGTGCGGGAGGGGATGGTGAGGGGCGGCGGGGAGGAAAACTTGCGGCTCAGCCTCGGGGATTTGTTGTTCAGGGGGTCCGTCCCCCACGAGCCCTGGTTGGTGGCGAAGAAGAGCTCCAGAGACCTGAGAGGAAGAAGAAGAGGAAGAAGAAGAAGAAGAGTTGAAGCTCCGCCTCCGATCAGCTGACTAAACTCCAACTCTCTGCTTTTGTATTTACTTGGACTGATCCAGAGCAAGCTGTGTGATCTTCAGACTGTAGTCGGGACAGAGGGACATGATGGACAGACGGTCACATGAATGTTGCTCGACCCTGGGACAGTGACAGGAGGAGGAGGAGGAGGAGGAGGAGGAGGAAGAGGAGGACGAGGACGAGGAGGACGAGGAGGAGGACGAGGAGGATGGCAGGGTGATGGATGAAGAAAGGAAGAACAAAAGAACACGTGGAGATGAAAGATGGAGTGAATGTACGGCAGCATGAATCTGTTTCATGAGACGAGAGGAAAGAACACGTGAAAACACACGAAGACGAGACGAAATATTTAATGTTAACCATCACGGAGTCAATAAAGTTTCATCCTTGGGCTCTTATTACTAATAACTTAACATTATTACTAATAATGTAACGTTATTAATATTAGTACCAATAGTTTAATGTTATGACTAATAGGTTAATGTTATTACCAATAAGTTAATGTTGTTACCAATAAGTTAACGTTATTACCAATAAGTTAACATTATTACCAATAAGTTACGGTTATTACCAATAAGTTACGGTTATTACCAATAAGTTAATGTTATTACCAATAAGCCAACGTTATTACCAATAAGCTAACATGTTCCGGTGGCTCGTACCTGACAGGGATGGAGGTGAACGGCTTCTTGTAGATGTCGGCCAGCTTGTCGATGACCACGGCCGCCGTGGTGAAGATGCGGTACGTGTGCAGGAAGGTGTTGAGGAAGTCGATGGAGAGGAACCGCAGGTCCGTGAGCCGCTCCAGGAGGCGCTCCACGCTGGCGTAGCGGATCTGAGGCACCTTGCAGGAGTTGAGCGTCTTGCTGAAGCAAATGTCGACGTCGTCTTTATGCAGTCGGGCGTCAGATCTCAAAGAATCAAAAGCAAAAAAAGATGTGCGGTTTAAGAACGAGGCTGGCGGGGTTTAGTTTATTCTCAGCGTCCAACAGTCCCATAAAAAGCAAACCAACAATGGGTTAATCCGCCTCTTAATACTTTTATTTTAATTTCCCTATAAACAGCTGGTCACTGTAGGTGTTAATCAAACAAAAAGGAGGAAATGCATTATAAAAACAGCAATTTGAATGTATTTGAATATGTTTGTTTTTCCGATTTTATTGTACATTTTCAAATATGTATTTTAAATGATATCTTTACACTACTGCACTGTGGTTTTTGTTATACACTAATCACCAAGTCACATTCCTTGTGCGTGCAAACATATTTGGCAATAAACGGTTTGCAGCAGCATTTCCCTCAATAACCGGACACATTACAATATTTAACTTCTAACCGTATGCTGACGATGTTGCCGTATATGTTATAAACAGTATGTGACAATAATGGGACAAAAATACACGGAGATGATCAACCAACGTTGTCTTCACACAGTGAAACTTTCTCAGGAGATCGTCGTTCTTACTTGATCATGTGCGGCACGGAGACTTTGGAGTTCTCCTCAAACACGCTGGTCATCAGGCCGTTGCATCGGATGTTATCGATGCACTGAAACGAGAGGTGACGCTTTTCAGTCCTCTGTAATCTGTCATCTCCACATCAGAGAGATCTTTGACAGCTCCGATAAGCAGTCGGGCCCCACCTGGCTGATGTCGCTGGTCCAGGCAGCTTTTTCCTGGCGAGAAGGAGCCAATAGGACGACGGAGAACGACAGACCGTCCGGAGGCTCCACCACGATCTTGAACTCCAGGTGGTTGAAGCCTTGACCTGCTGCGTTGTCTGCAAGCGTGAGCAGCTCATCAGTTCACAGCAAATGTCGACGTGAAGCAAAGAGACACGATCACCGGGCGCGTAACAAAGTGTGTATTCAACCGTACGGTACGAGCCACCCGTACGTCTGCTACCACGGACGGCGTGTAAGAAGTGGACGTCGTCATCGTGACGTCACGCATCGGCTTGTGGTCGCCATCTTGACTTTTTGCAACCAGTGAACAGGAAGTGACCATATGTGGACTGTGGAGGACTGACGGCGTATACTGTCAATCACCTTGGAGCCCCGCCCTAAAGCATCCCCCTGCTTTATGGTCTGTTTGACTCTAAATGACCATAATTTACTAAATGAACATCACGCTGTATTGAAGAAGACTTGAAACTAGAGATTGAAACATAAACTCACGTTTACTGCAGATTCCGGCAGTAAAGTAATTAATGCTACAGAGTATTGCTGCTTTTATTCGTCCACGTAATCCTAGACAGTACAGAATAATAATAATAATAATAATAATAATAATAATAATAAGGAACTATCAACAGGTCAAAGTCACTTTTGCATTTCGGTTATTTATTTATTATTGACAGTATACCCATATTTGAGTGCCTAAACTGTTACATTTTGTTTTCTTTTGCATTATGTTTTGATGATTTTGGTTTTGTGTGAAGCACTTTTAATTGCCTTGTTGTTGAAATGTGCTAGTGTGCCTTACCTTAAAGTAAGAATTATGGCAAATGAGCAACTGTCCAGTAATTTTGTCATTTTTACCAAAAACGTACCGCACCGTGACCCAAGAACCGAGGTGACTTTAGCGCACCGTTACCCCCCTAATGATTACAGACGATACTCACAGTCCTCATCGCTGGCCTCCAGCTCTTCGATGAGAGTGCACTCGATCAGAGACAACGTGCCTCCTTGCTGTTGGGGCAAGAAAAAGAAACGACAAACATCCGATTAGTTTCTGAACGCTCGCCCTCGCTAGGAAGACGTGTCACCCGGGATGCAATATATCTGTGGACTGGACCTTCAGCAGATGGAGCTTCCCTCCAGATGTTCGTGTACAGATGAGGAAGTGCTTGGTGAACAGGAAACACTGGCGCTCGCCCTCCTTCCTCAGGGAGAGGGAGCCCAGGCGGACCTTGCTGAGCATCCCCCGCTCGCTGCTGGACGGTAGCTGGATGAGGGAGCCTGTCCACGGAGAAACAGTCAGGAACAAGTGTGTGTGTGTGTGTGTGTGTGTGTGCGTGCGTGTGTGTGCGTTACGGTAACACATGGCGAGCAGTTGCTAGTTTTTCAAAGGTAGACTTGACTGGCACGACAAGGCTCTTTGGCCCAAAGTACACGCCCCTTTTTGAGGTGTTGGCATGCGACATCCTCTCCAGTATTCATGGTGATGACTTTCTATTGATTTGTTTATTGGGTAACTTTACTAAATCCAACCATGCAATATTGCTGGCCATTGCTAAGAAATGTATAAATGGAACCAAAGTTGTTTTCGTATTCTTTAGCTGACCAGAGGATGTTTGGTTAAGAGGGATCGGTGATGCCGTTTTGTCCTCTTTGTTCTCCTGGAGATGTTTTTTTTTAATCTCCGGTGTGTTTTATGTGGAGGGAACGCTGCAAAGAGCCTTTTTAAACCCTCACATTGCTCGTCAGCAACGAGCTTTAATGGTGACGTATTTTCTTTTATGCCCATGTGGATTTCCAAAAAGTGGAAAATATGTCGTGATGATTACTTGGAAAAGTAACTTGAAGATATTTAAACACACTTTAAAGTGTTTAAAGAGTTCCGTGGATGGCAGAGTGCCTGTTTCATTTCATGAAAAGCGAACGTTGACATGATAAACTATCTGCATACAGTAGAGAAATGCGTTGGAGTCATTGATAGAAACACAGCTGGTCTGAAGAGGGTCTGGCAGCAGGTGTCTCACCTTGTCTGACGAAGGTCTGGCTGGTGTCCAGCAGGATGTCACAGCCCTCTACGATCATCCTCTCGATGGCCAGATTCTTCCTGATGTTCTCGGTGTCGCTCACCTCATCGTGCATCATCCTGACAACAACAACACCAACAACCATCATCATCACCATCATCATCATCATCGTGTACGACCACACACACACCTGAGCAACGTGCACACACACACACGCGCGCTCACTTGGACAGCTCCTCCAGTTTGGATTTGGCAAACTCCAGACTCTTGCGCTCCACGTGCTCGTGAGGCGTGTGAGCCAGCAGCTCGTGGAGAGTGATGATGTATCGAGGAATCTGAAGCGCGGCAGGAAACACACACACGGCATCACATGGAAATACTGATGGAAAAATGATGTTCAATACCGGTTTATTGTGTCTCGTGGAAGGTTGCAGAAGTGGAAGAGGTATTCAGACCCTTTACTGCAGTACAAGTAATAATATACTACATTACAAGTAAAGGTGCTGTATTTAAAATGTATCACACAAAGGAACACTTCATCCTTCAGTTCATCACAAACATTCATCACCAACACATCTGGAGATACGACAGTACAACGTACAACGTGTACCTCTGAGATGTAGTGAGGACTTGAGTGTACTGCGTGTACTACCTGGAACATGGGATAGGTGAGGAACGTCTCCAGCATCCGTCCCTCACAGGCGGCGTTGGACTCGTACTGTTTCAGCAGCTTGTCAAAGTCCCGGTTCTGCTTGCAGTTGGCCAGAACCTGCAGACTGTACTGGTGGTTACGGACGAACTCCTGGTAGATGTTCAGCATCGGCAGCAGGATGTCGAACAGGTCGGCTGGTGTGTGAACAAAGAAAACACATGAAGCAGACTTCTATACAACCAGAGGGGTCGCCCCCTGGTGGTCAGTAGAGAGAATGCAGCTTTAACACATGAAGCATAGACTTCTATACAACCAGAGGGGTCGCCCCCTGGTGGTCAGTAGAGAGAATGCAGCTTTAACACATGAAGCATAGACTTCTATACAACCAGAGGGGTCGCCCCCTGGTGGTCAGGAGAGAGAATGCAGCTTTAACACATGAAGCATAGACTTCTATACAACCAGAGGGGTCGCCCCCTGGTGGTCAGGAGAGAGAATGCAGCTTTAACACATGAAGCGTAGACTTCTATACAACCAGAGGAGTCGCCCCCTGGTGGTCAGGAGAGAGAATGCAGCTTTAACACATGAAGCATAGACTTCTATACAACCAGAGGAGTCGCCCCCTGGTGGTCAGGAGAGAGAATGCAGCTTTAACACATGAAGCATGGACTTCTATACAACCAGAGGAGTCGCCCCCTGGTGGTCAGGAGAGAGAATGCAGCTTTAACACATGAAGCATGGACTTCTATACAACCAGAGGAGTCGCCCCCTGGTGGTCAGGAGAGAGAATGCAGCTTTAACACATGAAGCGTAGACTTCTATACAACCAGAGGAGTCGCCCCCTGGTGGTCAGGAGAGAGAATGCAGCTTTAACACATGAAGCATAGACTTCTATACAACCAGAGGAGTCGCCCCCTGGTGGTCAGGAGAGAGAATGCAGCTTTAACACATGAAGCATAGACTTCTATACAACCAGAGGAGTCGCCCCCTGGTGGTCAGGAGAGAGAATGCAGCTTTAACACATGAAGCGTAGACTTCTATACAACCAGAGGAGTCGCCCCCTGGTGGTCAGGAGAGAGAATGCAGCTTTAACACATGAAGCATAGACTTCTATACAACCAGAGGAGTCGCCCCCTGGTAGTCAGGAGAGAGAATGCAGCTTTAACACATGAAGCATAGACTTCTATACAACCAGAGGAGTCGCCCCCTGGTGGTCAGTAGAGAGAATGCAGCTTTAACACATGAAGCATAGACTTCTATACAACCAGAGGAGTCGCCCCCTGGTGGTCAGGAGAGAGAATGCAAGAACTGGAAGTTGCCTTCTGGGTATTTTGCACAGTAATTGCATAATAACTTGTACATGACCCTGAGCTGTGCATTACTCACCCAGGACCAGCGTGGGCCAGTTGGCGATCCGAGCTTGGAGACCCTGGTGGAAGATCTCGTGCAGGAACATGATGGTCTCACTGGAGGGAGAGAAAGTCTTACTGTAAATGTAAAGTGGAAAGGTATAAAACAAACAGAAATCTAAAAAAAAGGAGATACCTGTTGAGGAACACGGTGCTGACGTCGTCGTGGCTGATGGGCGGCTTCTTGGAGCTGGCGGCCATGCGGAGCGGCCGCAGGAAGCAGTTCACCAGGATGGAGAGCTGGTGGACGTATTCCGTCTCCGCCTCCACCATGTTGAAGACGATCTGGTTCCTCTTCCTCATGCTCTCGGCGTGCGGCGAACTGATGTAGTCCTGGACGATGATCTTCCACCTCCTCCGGCACAGCCAGCCACGCATGAAGCTCTGCACCTGCACAGCCACAGAAACACCAGGTGTCTTCGTGGCTCCGCCTCCGTTATGGCGCGACACCAAAAACAAACAATTTACCTTTTTGATCTTCTTGATGTCTGGGTCTTCCTCCTCCTGGTTGCTCTGGTAAGGCAGCATCCTCTCCTTGGTTTTGTTCACCACGACGATCTGCCACGACACACCGAGGATAAAATACTCACGTTCTCCATGTTCTGCTACTTTATACTTGTGTACATCCCAGTACTGCAAGTATTTAATACTTTGTTATCAGTCATATAAAAACATGATGTAGTTCTACTGAACTACCTAGAAACTAAAATGTGCTCCACATTGACAAACAACAATAAAATACTCTTACGTGTATTTTCTAGTCATTTAAAAATAAAAACTCATATATATATATATGTATACATAATATTCTATAATAATAAAAATGTGAAATGAGCCGTTTTTTATATAATGAGTGCGGTTGCATCTTCTCCTCTGCCACAGCACACCGGCACGGAGGTTAAAATATTCATGAAACCACTCCAGAGGTTTGAGAACAAAAAAACATCTGGTTGCACGATGAGGAAGTAGCAGTGGAGGAAGTAGCGGTGGAAGAAGTAGCGGTGGAGGAAGTAGCGGTGGAGGAAGTAGCGGTGGAGGAAGTAGCGGTGGAGGAAGTAGCGGTGGAGGAAGTAGCGGTGGAGGAAGTGGCGGTGGAGGAAGTAGCGGTGGAGGAAGACGTAGCGGTGCAGGAAGTAGCGGTGGAGGAAGTAGCGGTGGAGGAAGTAGCGGTGGAGGAAGTAGCGGTGGAGGAAGTAGCGGTGGAAGAAGTAGCGGTGGAAGAAGTAGCGGTGGAGGAAGTAGCGGTGGAAGAAGTAGACTGCATGCATGCGTGTTTACGTATGCATGCACACGCAGACGTGCATGCGCTCATGCGTACCTCGGCTTTCAGCCTCTCGATCTCCGTGTCCTGGTCCTCCAGCTGAGTGCGCAGCTGATTGGCTGCGATCTTCTCCGTCTCCATGATCTGCACCAGGTGGATGTACTTCTGCATCAGGATCTCACGCTCGATGATGATGTCGGAGTAACTGGAGGGAGCACGGGGGAGACGAGAGGGGTGAGACGGGAGGGTGAGACGAGAGGGTGAGACAAGAGGGTGAGACAGGAGGGGGGAGACGAGAGAGTTAGACAGCAGGGTGAGATGTGTGGGGAAGACAGGAGGGGGCCGACGAGAGGGTGAGACAGGAGGGTCAGACGATAGAGTTAGACGGGAGGGTGGGACGAGAGGGTGAGACGAGAGAGTTAGATGGCAGGGTGAGATGAGTGGGGGAGACAGGAGGGGGGCGACGAGAGGGTGAGACAGGAGGGTCAGACGATAGAGTTAGGCGGGAGGGGGAGACGGGAGGGTGAGACGAGAGTGGTGAACCAAGAGGGGTGAGATGAGAGGGGTGAGACATGAGAGAGACGGGAAGGTGAGACAAAAAGGGGAGACGAGAGAGGTGAGACGAGAGAGGGAGACAAGAGAGTGTCTGCTACTTTAGCCTGTATATTGCACTCTTTATCTCACTATTCCGCTCATACCGCGCTCACTTGCTATCGATTTGTATTTGGATGCAAATTGCAACAAAAATCCAAACTTTTTTCACAAGCCATTCCCTCCGTTTCCCTGGTAACCCTGAGGGTTTGCTAGCACCCGGATCAATCAGCACCATCCCATAAGCTTCTCAAGCAAAGGAAGCTCCAGTAAGTAGGAGGAGCCTCCAGTAAGTAGGCGGAGCCTCAGACATCCTGCTAGCAGGATTAAAAAGTAAATAACGATAACATTAAATATAATTTATTGACAGTTATCAACAAGACAAGTTTGATACTTTATCTTTAATTTAGTACTTTTACTCATTTTATGTACTTTTCAGTGGCTGAATGTTACAAAGCACATTTATTCAAGTAAAGTACTTGAGTATTTACCATTATTTTATGATACTTTATACTTTTTATGATACTTTATTTACCATTTTATGATACTTTATACTTCACCAGGTATCAGAGGGAAGTAAAGTACTTTTTACTGCACTGCAATTATCATATAATACTTGTAGTAATTAGTTAGTTATAAACAGCAGTACTAGTACTAATCTACACACTAATTATAACATTTGTTCCACGTTGACGAATTAAAATACTGTTACATGGATTTGTTAGAAATAAAATCAGAATACAATATTCTGTTATGATAAAAATGCATAATGAGTACTTTCACTTAATTTAATTTTGCTTTAAAATTACTTACTTTTACTTGTAACGGAGTATTTTAAAAGCATGTTACTTATTAAAGTAAACATGTCATCACGCATCAATAAACAAAAGCATCACGTTTCCTACCGAATATTCAGATAACGATAATAAACAGGAATAGAGGTCGAGTGATGTAACAACGATACAGCACCAGTGTGACCTAAATGTGAACCGCTGCAAGCAGAACACACACACACACACACACACACACACACAAACACACACACACACACACAAACACACGCACACACACACACACAGACAGACACACAAACACACGCACACACACACAAACACACGCACACACACACACACACACAAACACACGCACGCACACACACACACACACACACACAGACACACAAATACACACACACACACACAGACACACAAACACACACACACACAAACAAACATACAAACACGAACACACACACACAAACACGCACAGACACACACACAGATAAACACACACACACACAAACACAAACACACACACACAAACACATACACACAAACACACACAAACACACACACACACACAAGGCTGTGTAGTGACATCTGTGTAGATTCAAATTCAACCAACCATTACAGCAGCGGTAGCATATTATTCAAGCAAAGTACAAGTACCTCGTACTTGAAGTACTCTGGTAAATGTACTTCCCTGTGAACTCTTCTCCGTACCTGGCCTGCTGGATGCACTCCACCCACTCGTTGCAGTCCGACTCTTCCTCCGTCCGCAGTTCCAACGGTTTCTGCCCATCGTGGCCAAAAATCACCAGGAAGTAGTGCTGAGTGGAGAAAACAGACCATAAACTCATGTTTACAATGTTTAATGAGGGGATAAATCAAGAGAAGTAGAGTCATTTATATAGACTTCTATACAACCAGAGGAGTCGACCCCCTGGTGGTCAGGAGAGAGAATGCAGCTTTAACACATGAAGCATAGACTTCTATACAACCAGAGGAGTCGCCCCCTGGTGGTCAGGAGAGAGAATGCAGCTTTAACACATGAAGCATAGACTTCTATACAACCAGAGGAGTCGCCCCCTGGTGGTCAGGAGAGAGAATGCAGCTTTAACACATGAAGCATAGATTTCTATACAACCAGAGGAATCGCCCCCTGGTGGTCAGTAGAGAGAATGCAGCTTTAACCAACAATCATTATTATTATTATTATTATTATTATGATGAACTCCAACAACATCTTCATCCCCGACCACAGGCAGTGACTCACAGAGCTCTCCAGCTCACGTAAACTTAAATAGTGCTCAGAATACAAAGTGAGCACTCTGGCAGTCAGACCTGATACCTAAGTGCAACGTTAACGTCTCAATCCGCCGTTATTACGAGGACGGAAGCTTCCTGCTGCAGCAGCAAAGCATTAAAACGTCGCAGCAACTCGATGCCTTGCAGGACGAAGACGTCCACGACTTTGGTGCATTGTCGTTCGGTGACAACAAGATGCAACAGGACGAAGCCCAAAACTTTAAATCTCTGTGACAATACTCTGAATTTAATGTAGCAAACATCATATTCCGTTTTTGGGATATTCTGAAGTCCAATGGGGCATTTTCAAGTATTTTAATTATTCATGATCGACTACCACTGGAGCACTTTGAGACCGAAGAAAACTTTTTAAAAAATCACGATTCTCAAGCAACTTCTGTAGCGTCTTTGTTTCTATTGTATATAATTAGATTCACGGGAGTTTATTGTTGATGCGTGTCAGAGAGAGTGAAGCGTACGTCACACTGGATAATAATATCTGAACGGCTCACGTATGAATGATAACGAGGTTATGAGGTTTTTTTTTGGGTTTTTTTACTCAAACGCACCTCTGCCCCCCGTTGAACTCTCCGGTATCGGCTTTGTCCGGCTGAATGTGCCGTTAATCCGGACCGAACGGGGCTTTGGTCCGATTATCGGGCTACTTTGTTTTTAACTGCACAGGATTACGGCGCTCGGAAGATTTAGAGAAACGTTTTTTTATACGGGACGGAAAAGCAAAAGTCTGGACTGGAGCTCTATGATGAAGATGATGATGATGATGATGATGATGTGTTATAACTCCGACAAACCACTCACACAAAAATATTAACTTTTTGTCCACAAAAAGAATAAGTTACGTGTCAGAAACGACGTAAAATCACAGACTTCTCATCTGAAAATTAAGATATTAAAAAAAAAATGTGTCCGAGAAACCGAAGACACGTGTTTTATATTCAAGAATGCGTAAAACTTTAACCATAAGGACGGCAGATACAGTGATTTATAACTGTTTTATATAACTGTGACTGTTAAACTTTCACGACATGATTAACATTTAATATATTTAACATTTTGTCATTTTAAAAAAAACACCCGTTCATTTGGTTTTTCACCCGCTTATACAAAAAGACACAAGGACATTTATACATTATTTATTAAGTATTTATAAGTGAATGTAGATCAGTTTCATGCACGGCTTCGTGCTCCAGGCCTGAACTCTGCAGAGACGACAACAGTGGCACGTTTCTCTGCTGCAGACTGATCCGGGGTCAGTCTACCTTTTCTTTTGGACGCAGTCGACGTCTCAAGCGTCTGGTTCTAAATTAAATATGAACAGGTTTCATAATGTGATTCTTTAAATCACCTAAAGAGAAAAGCAAACTGCATCATTTCTGATAAACTGCAGATTTGTGAGCATGAAGAGAACTTGAAAATCGGCATATATCAAATTGTTTTTTAAATTATATGTAGGATATATAGCAGAAAGTTAGGAAAACTAATTTTTCTGCTGATAAAGAGCTTTTTTTCTTTGTTTTTTCCACGTTTTGGCTCGTTGCAACGAGGCCGCTGCATCTTTTCTTACACGATGCACTCGACCCGGAGGCGGAAAGTAGGCCCGTCTGGTGATGATGCAATGATAAGCGGCAACAGACACTTGCTAGCGTGTGTCGGACCAGAGAGAGGATTAAGGGCTTGTTTGTTTGTGTGTGTGTGTGTGTGTGTGTGTTGGGGGGAGGGAGGGTTTACATAACCATCAGGGCTCGTTCAGTTCCTCGCATTGCTAATGCAGCTTCCACGGCCACAAGCCTGCTTTAAGCTGGAGGATAACAATGAGAGAGAGACACAGAGAGAGAGAGAGAGAGAGAGAGAGCTTTAGGTCCTGCTTTGCGCTGCACTCAGCATCACTACGTCCAGTCACAGAAAGCATCAGCTCAGCTCTCAGGGTTTAAAAGACGTTCATCAAAGCCCGACATGTCTGCTGTGTAATAGAGCTCCGTCACATGAGACATGTGCAAAAAATAATAATCTGGAAAATGTGTAAAAACATCTTTTTTTAATATAAAATGTGTGTAAAAGAACAATTTGTGGACAACATTGAACAAAGCCTGATATCTTTTCTTCTTGTTTCGTGTGACGTGTTCCTCCAATGAACAAAAAATGCAAGAATTAGCATCCGACAAATACGTGAACAAATTCTGAAAAATGTGTGTAAAATTTACCAGAAAAAGTTTGAGAAATGTTGTTGAAATATCCCAAAAAGGGTTCAAAACATTTTTAAAAACTGAAAAATCTCATAATGTGAAAAATTTAGTTAAAATTTCTGAAGAAGTTTGGAAAATATATGTGGAAAATGTCTGAAAATTAAAAATGTAAAAACTGCAAGAATAGCGTCCGACAAATACGTGAACAAATTCTGAAAAATGTGTAAAATTCACCAGAAAAAGTTTGAGAAAAGTTGTTAAAATGTCCCCCCAAAAAAAAAAAAAATGAAGAAAAAAATTTCTGAAGAAGTTTTGAAAATGTCTGAACATTTTAAAACATGTTGTTTTGATACAAACTACGTCCAACTGTTTCAAATTGTGTGTTATAAAATATAATAAAATATTAAATGTGACCGGTTTTACGTCATCAGTAGAAACCAATGGGATTGGTGAAAAACTAATTAGCCTAAATTGAATCTGGATCTTCCATAAAAGGAAGTTCCTTCACACACACACACACACACACACACACACACACACACACACACACTGTTGCTCATTACACAGGTAGCGGCGGTGTGTAGCTGCGGTGTGTAGCTGCGGTGTGTAGCTGCGGTGTGTAGCTGCGGTGTGTAGCGGCGTGTGTAGCGGCGTGTGTAGCGGCGTGTGTAGCGCTGGTGTGTAGCGGCGGTGTGTAGCGGCGTGTAGCTGCGGTGTGTAGCTGCGGTGTGTAGCTGCGGTGTGTAGCGCTGGTGTGTAGCGCTGTTGTGTAGCGGTGTGTGTAGCTGTGGTGAGTAGCGCCGATGTGTAGTGTGTAGCTGTGGTGTGTAGCGGCGTGTGTAGCTGTGATGTGTAGCTGCAGTGTGTAGTGTGTAGCTGCGGTGTGTAGCGCCGGTGTGTAGCGGTGTGCACTTGTGTTGACTTGTTATTCAGGCGGCGGCTGCAGGCCAAAGGACCAGGATGCTATTCTTAGCTCGAGCACAGCAGCCTCCCAGAGCACCGCCAGCACAATCCTGCTCTAACATTCAACTTAATGTGATTTTACACATTTCATCTTTGGCTTTTATTACATATTAATACCCCAAAAAAAGAACTTATTTATTTATCCATCTTTCTTCAGCATCATCATAGTCGTCGTCCTCTTGGTGACCATCACTGTGTGCGTTTGTATGTTTTTGTACATTAGCAACACGTCGGTCAGCTGGTGCCTGTAATGGGCAGCAGCATTAGCATGAAGCTGAAATGAGACCCGACCCTTCAAAATAAAAGCAACAATTAAATTAAATTTATTTTTAAAAATCAACGGACTTCTTACCGTACTTTACTGATATTACAGAATATTTAAATGTAAGTTGCACTAATAAATATGTTAGCATTGATTCTAGCGCCACTCAGCTCTATGAAGCTCAACTATTTATTTTTCGTGACCCGCATCTTTACCATTTTAATTTAATCTCAGCATTTTTTTTACAATTTTAATCTCACTCTCTCTCATCATATAGATTTAATGTGCATTATTATTGTATTTAAATGTGGGCTGTCTGGTTGGATGCTCTTATTGTAAGTCACGGTTATGCAACTTCTATTTGGCAGCAGCCGTTTTGAGCTTAAAAAACAGAAAAAGGCTGTAAAAAGCCACTTCACACGACCCGCCGAGCAGCAAATGACTCAGTCGGCGACGAGTTGGAGAACAAAGTCGAGCGTTTAGCGGCTGAAGAGACGCACGTTTCCCTCGGGAGGCGGTGGAGACCAAACACAGAGCAAAAAGAGATCCTAAACTCTGCTTTTTCAGCCTGATTTCCAAGAAAAAGTCGGTTCACACGTAACAAAAGTGCCTTGTCAACCATGTTTTGTTCGTTTTGACGTATCAGACACATCTCTAAACAACTAAACGCACAAAAACAATCACAGTCCTTCAATGAGTTCCGTGATTGTTTAATCTGGCTTATCATGTCTCCGCCTCATTAGGCGGTGAATTGTATGTTCACTCCCCGTTGAAGTCATCCTGGACTAATCCAGTTAGGAGGGATGTGATAAACATCGTGTTCAGCACGTAGAAACTAACGTAAAGTTATAACGTCGATGTGCATAAATGCTTTCTGTGGTTTAAAATTTAATCATTTGTTTCTGCACCGTCCACATGGACTAATAATACAAAATGCATCCTGAATATTTAAACGGTAAAAATTGTTTTTTTCAACACAAAATAAGTTTAAATAAATATTTCCGTTCTGTAAATCTTACCATCAAGTATTAAGTATTTAGGTTGAAATGATTGAACTTGGTTCAATAACTAACAGCTCCTCTCACTCTTAAAGAGCGAAGCTGGAATCATCTTTAAGAGGACGAAATCTTGACTCACAACAACAACAACAACAACAACAACAAAGAAGAAGAAGCATGTTTAGTTTATTGAGATCGATGTTCGGATCAAAGTCGTGAGCGTCAACAACAGTATTATGAGTTTGAATAATTAATGCATCTGTGAAGAGAGTGGAAATCAAATGAGCCCAGTTATCAATTGTACCAGAGTGCTCTGATGTTCTCTAATGTTCTCTGATGTTCTCTGATGTTCTCCGATGTTCTGTCTGACTTTAATGTTCCGATAGATTTAGACTTCAGGAGATCAAACGACGACGGTTTGAGTCTGAATGTCGGACGAGTTTCATTTCCCTCCACGAAGAGCGACGTCACAATGTCACTGCACTAGTTTAAAATGTGCTCCGGACACCTTACTATTCATTTATTTATTTACTTTATTATTATTTATTATTATGTATTATTTATTATTATGTATTATTTATGTAGTTATTGAACCGACACATTATTATCACCTTTAATAATTTACTTATTTATTTTTACTTTATTAGTATTATTTATGTAGTTATTGAACAGACATATTATTATCATCATCCTTATTTATGAATTTACTAATTTATTTTTAATGAACAATTATTAAACAAATTAAACTCAACATGACTACAAAGAGACTCAACGTGACTACAAAGAGACCCAACATGACTACAAAGAGACTCAATGTGACTACAAAGAGTCTCACCGTGACTACAAAGAGACTCAACATGACTACAAAGAGACTCAACGTGACTACAAAGAGACTCAACGTGACTACAAAGAGACTCAACATGACTACAAAGAGACTCAACATGACTACAAAGAGACTCAACGTGACTACAAAGAGACTCAACGTGACTACAAAGAGACTCAACATGACTACAAAGAGACTCAATGTGACTACAAAAAGTCTCACCATGACTACAAAGAGACTCAACATGACTACAAAGATAAGCAAGATGACTGCAAAGAGACGCAACATGACTACAAAGATACGCAACGTGACTACAAAGAGACTCAACATGACTGCAAAGAGATGCAACATGACTACAAAGAGACTCAACATGACTACAAAGAGATTCAACGTGACTACAGAGACTCAACGTGACTACAAAGAGTCTCACCATGACTACAAAGAGTCTCACCATGACTACAAAGAGACTCAACGTGACTACAAAGAGACTCAACGTGACTACAAAGAGACGCAACGTGACTACAAAGAGACTCAACGTGACTACAAAGAGACTCAACATGACTACAAAGAGACTCAACGTGACTACATAGGGACTCAACATGACTACAAAGAGTCTCAACATGACTACAAAGAGACTCAACATGACTACAAAGAGTCTCAACATGACTGCAAAGAGATGCAACATGACTACAAAGATACGCAACATGACTACAAAGAGATGCAACATGACTACAAAGATACGCAACATGACTACAAAGAGACTCAACATGACTACAAAGAGACTCAACGTGACTACAAAGAGACTCAACGTGACTACAAAGAGGCACAACATGACTACAAAGAGACGCAACATGACTACAAAGATACGCAACATGACTACAAAGAGACTCAACATGACTACAAAGAGACTCAACGTGACTACAAAGAGACTCAACGTGACTACAAAGAGTTTCAACGTGACTACAAAGAGACTCAACATGACTACAAAGACTCAACATGACTACAAAGAGGCACAACATGACTACAAAGAGACGCAAGATGACTACAAAGACTCAACATGACTACAAAGAGACTCAACATGACTACAAAGACTCAACATGACTACAAAGAGACTCAACGTGACTACAAAGAGACTCAACATGACTACAAAGAGTCTCACCATGACTACAAAGAGACTCAACGTGACTACAAAGACTCAACATGACTACAAAGAGACACAAAGCATGCATGTTTCAGTGTAACTAACAGAAGAGTTATTTCCTCGTCTGCATCCTGCTCGTGACTCCTTCATGTCTGACGACAGGATCACAGGTGAGCCGTTGGGTTAACATCCAACAGGATTTTTTATTACAGCAACAAACTATATTATTGTTTGTTGTTAGCTTGTCCCCCGGATATTTTGTTGGATTAAAACATCTATCTCTTAAAAAAAAAAAAATGTTGATTTTACACTCTGGAGTTATTGGAAATCCGATAACTCATATACTGGAGCTCGATCTATCCACAAAGGATCCGAGTGTGGAGGAGAAAATTAGCTTTTTATACTTCAGAAAGCGACGACTCGTCTACGGGATGAAAGGTCTTCAGGAATATGGGTCATTTAAAATTAGCTTTCAAACAACAAATATTTTCATACGCTCTCATTCTGTTTAAATCATCAATAGTATCAGGCTCTTCATGTCTGCAGGACAAGAATGATGATGGGATGTGTGCAGATGTTCACATGTACTGCAAAACATGGACGTTGTGAGAAGTTTCTCAGTCAGAGTTCAGAGATGAAAACTCGCGTCGACAGATCAATGGACAGAAAATTAATTAACTCATTTCAATCAACTCAACCAGGTTATTTTCAGACATTTACTAGTTCCAGCTTCTCATATAATTAATATATTCAATTTTTCTCGATTTTCTGTGATAGTAAACTTAATAATTGGGGTTTAACAAGTATCGAACGTTATACACACACATACATATATATATATATATATATATATATATATGTATGTGGATGGATGGATATATATATATATCCATCCATCCATTATCACCCGCTTATCCGGGGTCGGGTCGCGGTGGCAGCAGGTTCAGCAGGCCGACCCAGGCTTCCCTCACACAGTATATTAATTCATTAATATATATATGAATTCATTAATTAATATATGTATATATAAACATCAATGAATAAATATATATAAATACATATAAATAAATAAAAACATATATATCAAAATAAATAAATATATACCAAAATAAATATATATATAAATTAATATATATATATATATATAAATAAATATATACAGTATATGAGATGAGAAATTGTAGTTAGAATGAAATATAATGTTTAAAGGACAGAACCTCTATATGAGAAGCCACAAAGGTATGAAACTCATCAATGGACAGAATTTTACCGGAAGATAACAATTATATGTTTCAGGACTCTATTGATAGTTTCAACATTTAAATAAAGGTTTAATATTCACTTTATGTTGGAGGAAATGTGGCATGTCTGGAGATCTTCTGGGACTGTCCCGTGCTTTAGGGATTTGGGAAAGTTATAAAAAAAAGAGTAATAAAAATGTCCGTCCCAATGGATCCGGTGAGGTTTCAAACGTGACATAAGTGATTCTTCATCTTGTATTCAAAATAAATGTACGTTTGAAAACAACGGTTTACAGAACTTGTGGTTTTTCATTCCTTCTAAATAATTGCGTTCACTGATCAACAATTAAACATATTTTTTTGCTGATTTTTTTTTTTATTTCCTGATTAATCGCTTCATTTATTGTCTGTAAAACATTAGAAAATAGTGAAAATGTCCATCAAGTGTTTTATAACGACATAAAACAGAGAAAAGCAGGAAATCCTCACAAGTTTTGCTCGAAAAAGTTAATAAAATCATTAATAAATTGTAAAAAATAGCAAATTTACTTTAGACGATTTCTGGATCAATACATCTGTGAATACACAGAGTAAGTTTTATGATTATTTCCATCATAGAGACAAGCTGAGACAACGATGTGACAGCATCTCATTTAAGTCTGTGCACCATAAAACAATGTTTTTATTTGAATTGTTCATATTTTCTGTGATTAATGAAGTCATACTGTAAACTTTCAATAAAGAAAGCACATAAATAAGTCACTTTGCATGTAAACAGACTTATAATCGTTTTATTTATTACATGATCCTGCTGTATTTATAGTGGGACTCTATTTTAACTGTTCTATGGGAACATTTTAAGTGATTATTATAAGGAGCATGCTTCATATTTTTATATATTTAGGATTCCTTCATTTAGGCTTCATTTAGTTTGTACTAAAAAGATAAAGATACTTTGAATGCTGAGTACAGAGAGTTTAAAAAAGACAAACATTGATGCATAAAAAAAATAGAGCAAAATAAACGTAATGAAAACATTACACTTCCAACAGCAGCTTCCCGAAACGTGTTTAACTGGTCTGACTGGGCTCTCTGTCCACCGCTCCCAGTGCGTCCAGTCCAGTGGGACTCACCTGCTGTTTCTCCGGGGGCTCCTTGCTGATGGCGGAGACCTTGGGCGCAGGTGCCCGCTCGCACGTGCACCCCTCCAGCAGGTATATCCCGGAGGGCCTCGCGCTCTGGTCGTTCTCGAAGTAGAAGAGCACGTTCTGGTGCAGCGCGAAGAACTTCTCCGCCCAGCGGCTGTTCTCCGTGGTCTTCTTGCTCAGGAAGCCGCGCTTGGAGCCCTCTTTACGCGCGACCACGGACAGGTAGAGCGCGTGGCCCTCGTTGTAGCGCACGCCCTTCTGCATTTTTTATCCTTTTTTTTTTTTTCTTCGGGTTTTTGTTTCTGGTGCTTCAACTTCAAACGGTAACCCGAGGCATCACATCTCCGGGGAGGTGTTCCACGGGAGGTAATCCGGGGTTTAGCAAAAAAAGAAAGTTGGAGAGAGTCCGCGGCGCGGCGCACATCACACCGCGCACGTTCAACCGGGGCGTTACGGTCCAGCGGAGCCGCGTCGGGGACAACCTCACGGCGCCTCCATCGCTCCGCACTCTAAGCCCGGGGGTTGCGGTGTCGCCGGCCCCGCAGCGCAGACACGGAAAGAGCCGGAGCGCCGGACCGGAACAGACGGCGAACACAGAATCACGGCGGAGGTCAGCGGTAATCGGCTTTGACACAACTTAAAGGGACAGGCCGCCGCGCGCTGCGCGAGAGGGGCGGAGGAGGTGGAGCGCACGAGCTACGGGAACGCCCCTCGTGGTCCAGGTGCGCGCAGGAGCGCGTGAAAGGGGGGCACGGGTTCAGGGGTGTTTCCACACAGCAGCTGCCCTCTCAAACTGCATCATAACACAACATTAAGATGAAGTTACTCTCCCACTGAAATCAATGCATTCATCTTTTAATTGACAATTTAAATTACATATAAATAGTGTTTTTAACTAGGATTGTAGACAAATTATGGTGTTGTTGCAGACACACACACACACATTACATTACATGTCATTTAGCTGACACTTTTATCCAAAGCGACTTACAATCATACGCTGTAGAACAGCTACAGGGAACTTGCTAAGTGTCTTGCTCAAGGACACATCGACTAGGGCGGGGGTTGAACCACCAACCCCCCTGATTGAAAGACAGACCTGCTAACCACTGACCTACAGTCACCACACACACACACACACACACACACACACACACACACACACACACACACACACACACACACACACACACACACACACACACACACACACACACACACACACACACACACACACACACACACACACACACACACACACACACACACACACACACACACACACACACACACACACACACACACACACACACACACACACACACACACACACACACACACACACACACACACACACACACACACACACACACACACACTTGAAATGTGCACAGAAGCAGAAGTTTCTATTTCTGTAAACTGGTGATGTGCTTCAACCGCCATCCGGCCTGAACGCACAAACAGATGTCGTAGTGCTTTAGATAGTGTGTGTGTGTGTGTGTGTGTGTGTGTGTGTGTGTGTGTGTGTGTGTAAGTGAGCCAGATGTTTTGTGTGAGTGTATATTTGTGTTTTTGAGCTAAGCTGCCACAGAGTTTGCCTCTCACTTGTGTTCACGGTGCATGATGGGAGGGGGGGGTATTAAACCCTGACTTACACACTCACACTCACACACACACACACAGTGAGGTTGAGGTAACAGGAATCACACCATCAAAAGACACAATGTCTCACACAGATGATTCTCATCTAATCTGCAGCTTAGTATCAGTTTACTGTGATGAAGTCTCAGCGGTGACATTGTACTAAAGTATACATTCAAGGTACTTGTACTCTGAGTATTTTCTTCTTGTACAATTTTACTTATAGCTCCACCCTCTCGTGTCATTTCCGGTTGCAAAAAACCAAGATGGCGACGGTCAAAAACCAAGATGGCGACAGCTCCCCCCCACTCCTCCTCTCCCCCTACGATAGAAAACGGAGAGAAGCGGGCAAAATCTTCATGTTTGAGAAGCTTGAACCATCAAATATGTGTTTTTTCCAAACATGAATATTAAATTATGTTTTATAGTTGCGATGTCTTATTTTGCCCAGCTGTGCGCTGTGGAAAAGGCATTTTGTCTGTAAACAGGATATACGATGCACATTAAACCCCAGAGGACGATTAACCTCATCCTGTCACGTCTTATCACTTCCAAAGCTTTACAGACCACATGTGAGGTCCACGGGCAGACAGTGGGAACGCTGACCAACAAAAGAGTCTCACCGCAGCTTCAGATCATCAGCGGAGCTGCACGGAGGAAACAATCCCTCCGAGGTTATGGGAGAGCGTTGCATCACAGCCAGACTCCAGACTGGTTTTCAGCCTGAAGGGGAAACACTACAGACGCGTGGTAGTCCTCCTACGCTTCAAACTGAGACTTTTTAAAATAAACTTGCTTCTTCAGAGGAACTTAAGTTTACGCAGCAAAACTACTTTTGAAAGATTAGATTCAGATTTATCGACTAAAATGACTAAAAAGAGATCCAAAACAACCAAAAAGAGATGCAAAACGACTAGAAAGAGATGCAAAACGACTAGAAAGAGATGCAAAACAACCAAAAAGAGATGCAAAACGACTTAAAAGAGATGCAAAACAACCAAAAAGAGATGCAAAACGACTAAAAAGAGATGCAAAACAATGCAAAACGACTAAAAAGAGATGCAAAACAATGCAAAACGACTATAAAGAGATGCAAAACGACTATAAAGAGATGCAAAACAATGCAAAACGACTAAAAAGAGATGCAAAATGACTAAAAAGAGATGCAAAACAATGCAAAACGACTAAAAAGAGATGCAAAACGACTATAAAGAGATGCAAAACGACTAAAAAGAGATGCAAAACAATGCAAAACGACTATAAAGAGATGCAAAACGACTATAAAGAGATGCAAAACGACTAAAAAGAGATGCAAAACAATGCAAAACGACTAAAAAGAGATGCAAAACAATGCAAAATGACTAAAAAGAGACACAAAACACACAGAGAGATGCAAATGAAAACAATGCAGCCGTGGGTCTGATGCCGGAGCGGCGGGGGCCCTTATCGCGTCCCGGGGGGCCATCGTCTCATGATACGGTCTTGCGACATAAGGGGCTTTAATAACAGCACTCTCGTGTGTAGATATAGCCAGCAGAGGATTATGGGGGATTACTATCACTGTGTTTCTGCCCCGATGGACCGCTGCACATAAACCACCAAACGTCACGGATACACATGCACAACATTTATATTAAGGTTTTATACATATAGCGTTTATTACATTTATCTTCTGTGGCATCATTTCTGGTGTTTTATTTCTAGAGTCTGCATGTATAGTTTTATAATTTATCAGGTCCATTCCTGTTCTACAAAACAGATTCATATATATATATTTATTAAATATATATATATATATTTAAAAAATATATATATATTTATATATAAATAAAAATAAAAAATATATATATTTATAAATATAAATATATATATATTTATATATATATATATATATATATAAATATAAATAAAAATATACATATTTATAAATATAAATATATATATTTATATATATATATGTTAAGAAAAAGCTAAAAATGTACTATTTTTCAATCTTCCTTTTTTAACTGTATTTGTTTGTAGTAGTTTGTACTACTGTTTGTAGTATCTAATTGTGTATTTGATCATTGTATTGTTTTTAAACACCCCAGTTATTGATTTGTTTATCTTGTTATGGTATAAAAAGGTGCAATATAAATAAAGAGTATTATTACAAAGACTTTTAAAAACACCAAAGTTACACAACAACACAAACAAACCAACAGAGGCAGCCTCTTATTTCTGGGAGGTTAAATCAGTGTGTTTGTCAATGGAGTCTCTTTGAGGATTAAAGATACATATTATAAATATAGGTTTAACTTAAATTGATACTTATTGTTTTAGGAGTCTACGTTACTTCTCTCCATCTACTTAAAAGTACCTTAAACATCCCAAATATCCTGTAAATGCTGATGAGAATCGGCACATTAATAACTAACGGGTTTAATGCTGCGTTCATGTGTGAAAACACACTTCGGTGTGTCAGCGTGACTCTTCAGAGCTCCACGTGGTGCAATAAATACAATATACAATAAAAAACCTCTCCCAGAGAGGGCCATCGAGCAGGTTGCCCGGTTAGTCATGATGGCTGAACACGCAGCACCCGTGGGTGTCTCCTGCTCCCGGCTGAGGGTGCTTGTTCGCAGCAGAGTGTCGTCGTCATACATGCTTGTTTTCAAATTTTAAATTTTTTTAATGTTCAATTTTTTAAATAAAATGTAAAAAATAATAATAATAATAACAATGACAATATTTTTAAATAAAACTGTTAAGATCAAATTAAATTTCTCATCCTGCCCTTCAGAGTATATATATTTAATTTAGACGTTATTATAAAGTGAAACTCAAATTCTGTAATTTTTGACTATCTTGCTGTTATTTTAATATTCTCTCATTTGTGCCAACTTTTGTTATTTTACTATTGATCAAACACGCTGTTTATTGGGCACACCTGGCTCAACCAAAAGGTTACATTACAGGTGATGTAGAAACACACTGCTGACACCTGGTGGCGGCTTGGTGAACTGCACCGTGAAGTCAGTGTTTCTATGGCTACAGGTCTGAACAATTAACAGCTGGGTTCGTAATCGTCTGGGCAGAGGACACAAAGAACTGTGTTTTTCGTTTCTTTTTTAAAAAAAAAATCATGCATAATTTTGTAAATCACGACGCCAGTTTGCACGAACTCCTGCAGTTAAAAGCAGGACTCCTTTATTTTTCTCACCGTCTGATGTTAAATAATAATAATAATAATAAATAAATAAAGCAACAACAAACTGGGGTTCTCTTCCCGTTCATTCTTTTGTGTTTTATTATTTTATATTATTTAATCAATAAATCAAATCACATTCTCCTATTTTTTAGATGTCACAATACATATATATATATATATATATATATATATATATATATATATATATATATATATATATATATATAATACAAGCAGAGCAGATGCACAGTGTCTATGACACACACACACACACACACACACACGCACAAACAGTTCCTCAACATGTGCCGTCATCTGGCCTCCTTGATGGTTGTCATGGAGATGTCATTGGCAAGGTGGACAAAAACAGTTTTCCTTTCTGTGTGTAACTAAGAGAGAGAGAAAAAAAAAAAGTGCTTTGAGTCTTACAATTAATTTAATTTAATTATTTTTTTTAAAGAGAAAAAAAGGAAACGGGCCTTTCACCGAACGAGACGCGGTTGCTATAGTGCTTCACCTTCATCGCACTCATCTCTCCGACAACCTTTTCCTGCTCTTCCTCTCTGTGACTGCAGAGCTGCTGCTGTGTGTGTGTGTGTGTGTGTGTGTGTGTGTGTGTGATGTGTTTGTGACGGATCAACCATTTCTTACACCTGCCTGACGACAAGATCGGACACTTTGTCTGAGGACCAAACACGAGCTGAGGAACCTTGACTGCTGTTGCTGATGCTCTGACTTCCTGTCACACACACACGCACACACACACACACACACACACACACACACACACGTCGACTCAGCGCTGCCTGGTCTGCAACGTAAATGTCTACAGCAGAGGACTCGGACTCATCCTGACTGAAGGTTGTTGGTTAGTGCACACACACACACACACACACACACACACACACACACACACACACACACACACACACACACACACACACAGCAAACCGTTTATCATCAACTAAACTTAATTTTATGTCAGCATCCGCTTGGTAGAAACTCTGGTTGGATGTGAAGCTTCTTTTGCTGCATTTTTACACATTTGATCTATTTGCTTTCTCGGACGTGTGC
>NC_046977.1:2587878-2610378 GCF_009769545.1 Cyclopterus lumpus | reverse complement strand
GGCTGCTCCTGGAGGGCGGCGCCTACGTCAACGAAAGCGACGTCGACGGCCAGACGCCCCTGATGGTGGCCTGCCGGACCCAGCATACCGACGTCCAGAGTGCCAGCCGGGTCAAGCTGGTCCAGTTCCTCCTGGAGAAAGGAGCGGACCCCGACATCCAGGACAAGGAGGGTCTCTCGGCGCTGATGCACGCCTGCCGGGAGCAAGCCGGCCCCGAGGTGGCATCGCAGCTCCTGGCTAGCGGGGCGGACATCGGCCTGGAGGATCGGTCCGGGACGTCGGCGCTGGTCTACGCGGTAATGGCCGGAGACTGGAAGGTCCTGAAGCTGTTGCTCGACACATGCAAGGCCAAAGGGAAGGAGGTGATCATCATAGCCACCGACAAATTCCCATGTGGGAAACTGCAAGCCGAGCAGTACCTCAGCTTGCCTCCCCTCGGGCCTCTTGATGGGACGGACAAAATGGCATCGGCAGCTCCCGCATCGCCCTCGGAGATCCAGCTCATCACCTCCCCGCAGTGCACCTCCTCTTCCGTATGTCCCCCGAAGACGGCCTTCTCCTTTAAAGAAGCCCAGTCCAGTGGCGTAACCTCCCATCCCTGTTCCTCATCCCGGTTTCAAAGGCCGGGCCAAGCGGCGCCCAACGGCCTGCAGCAGCCCCTCCTGAGGTTGAACTCCGAGCCCTGGCTGAAGATCCCGGCGTCTCTGCTCCGCCAGCAGCCTCATGCGGCCTCGTCTTCAGAAAGCAGCAAAGACCTCCCCGAGGACCTCGCCCTCAGGATCCACAAACCGGACGGCACAAATTCAACAAGCGAGAGCTTCAAGTGGTACGAAGGAAGCTCGGCGAGGGACAAAGGACTGGAGGCAAAGAATGAATGTGCCAAACGCGTGGGACAGAAGATCTCCTTACCGGGTCTCCTGTCATCCCACTCCACCTCCCACCCAAACCTCCACGCCGCGAACCTCGGAACAGATTCGCTTGCCTCCTCTTCCTCCTTCTCCTCCTCCGGTGCCAAAAACCTTGGCACTCTGCTCCACGGCATGGCCTCGTCGAGCCTTCACAGCATCATCCAGAGGCGCAGGCTCGGGGACATCTACAGCTCCGACCCGCAGCTCGCCAGAGACGTCCACAATCTGCTGGAGGAGAAAGCGAGAGACCTGACGGAGGGCAAGAGGCTGGCGCCTCTACGCTGCTCCAGCACGCTGGGCTCCAGGGAGTCACTGGGGACGCTGGGCCCGAGCAGGAGGATGCCGTCTGGGTACGAGCGCAGAGGATCCGGAGCCTTCCTGTCGGACCACAACTCCTCCCAGGCCAAGCCTCGTTCTCTGCCACCTCTGGCCCTCAACTCCACCAACAACCCCACCCTCAGCTCCGCTGCCGGAGGTGGTTTCTGTGAGAAAGAGTCCGGGATGAGGACTTTCCTCCCCTCCGCTCCTCCTGGCCACCCCAAAGAGATGACCAGGAGGATGCTGCTGAGGAGACACTCGATGCAGACCGAACAGTTCAAGACAACGGCGTGAAACTTCACGCCGTTGTCTACGTGAAGACGCGTCAGTGTGGGGAAACCAAAGAGAATAGATAAGAAAAAACAAAGCATCCTAATCGTGGGCGGGACCTTCCTCTGCTTCAGCGTGCAGTGTGTCGTTGTCATGTGGCATCAGTGTGCAGTTTTGTAACACCTGCATTAGGTTCTTTGGCCACTGGGGGGGGGGGGGGTATCGTTTCGGGTATCGTTTCAGAAAACTGTTCACACATCTAGCAACATAAACTGAAGTCATTTAAAAATCTAACATTCACACTCGTTTTAACTTTGGAAATTCCGAACATTGGCGCCCCCCAGTGGTACATTTAAAATCCACCGTGGACTTCAATTTTCAACGAACAAAGCCATCAGAATGAATTGAAAGCTGCTTTAAATCAAGAGGGCTTTTTTTCACACGTTTAGGGGCCGATCACAGTGATGCATCATAAACCAGGTTACAACCTGCGGTTGTGTCTTAAAACGGCATTCTCTCTGACCACCAGGGGGCGACTCCTCTGGTTGTATAGAAGTCTATGCTTCATGTGTTAAAGCTGCATTCTGTCTCCTGAACACCAGGGGGCGACTCCTCTGGTTGTATAGAAGTCTATGCTTCATGTGTTAAAGCTGCATTCTCTCTCCTGACCACCAGGGGGCGACTCCTCTGGTTGTATAGAAGTCTATATAAATGACTCTACTTTATTCCCTCAGTAAACATTGTAAACATTAGTTTTTGGTCTCAATCTCTAGTTTCAAGTCTTATTCAATACAGCGTGATGTTCATTTAGTAAATGATGGTCATATAGAGTCAAACAGACCATAAAACAGGGTATGCTTTAGGGCGGGCTCACTGTGATTGACAGGTTGACCCCAGACTCCCCCTCCGTGCAGATATAGCCGCTTCTTCATTGGTTGCGACAACTCATTTCTAGCGTCTCAGTGTGACGTTGTGCAAGAACAGCCGGAACAAGTTTGAATTAATGAATTTATTTCCATAAAAAGCATAAGGTTACCACACCTCATTGTAAAAGTACATCGCATTAAACACGCAAAAGTGTTCTACCGTCAATAAAGAAACGCAGCCACGCTAAAAACATTTTAAAAAAACTGTTTCCCACATATTTACAAGTTTATATATCGCCGAGGAGATAAGATTAAAAATGAGAATTAAAACAAGATGTTTAAAAAAAAAAAAAAACACACGTTTAAAGAGCTATTAATAAACAAACGGGGATTATGTCTTATTTTGTGTTCACTGCAGAAATAAATACATATTACAGCGTCTATGGCAGGTGATACTGTGTGTGTGTGTGTGTGTGTGTGTGTGTGTGGTTGATCAGCGTCGCTCTGTCCTCTAAAGTCGTTTTGAGTGAACGAGTTGGAGGTCAAACGTCGCTCAGCGTCGTTCAGCCCCGGCGGTCGTAGTCGCTCACCATCCTCTTGATGTGGTTCAGTTTGGACTTCAGGTATTTACACCTGCGCTTCTTCACCTGATAATCGGAAGACTGTTTATGATGAGAGAAAAAAAAAATATTAAAAAAAAGGGAGGCATGAGGATGAGTTATACAAATGAATAACCAGAAGCTGGACTCAGATCCCACGTACCTTCTTGATGTTCTTAATCCGGTTGTACTCGTCCAACGCGTCCTGTTGAACATCAACAATGTTACCACGTTTCAGAATACATATTTACACTGAAACACAAGCTTTACTATATCTGCCGGAAGGCAAAAAATTATTATTTTTTTTATTTTACACACAGACAATGTTTTGCGTCTCCGGCTTTTATTGTGAAAAGGTAAAGACGTAAAAGGGGGCGGATCTGGTCTGCCTTTGTGGAGGTTAAGGAGGAATTTTTTTTTTTTTTTTTTAAAAAGGGGCTCGGTCTCGTTTAGACGATCGATTCTAGAGTCCATAAATCGTAAAAACAGAATGGATCCTTACAGCAGCATCGCTTGGAGCCATTTCACAGCTGTGTTTTTGCTTTTTGTGAGTTTTGCACCAAAAAATGTTTTCCGTCCCGTGTTTTGCCGTCCATGTGATTGAGTAATAAACAGTGGAAACATGAACGTGCACGCAAGCTGCTTTTGATTCCAAAAAGGCTTCTGGCTCCGTCTCCACTTCCTGCATTCTGTGGCCACGCCCCTCGTAATAAAGTCTGCCTCCTTTCGGTTCGGACTGGGAAGCCTCCGTGTTGTCGTTTCAGGAATATCGATGCAACTCAACCTGCTCCTTGGGTGATGCATTTATTTTGTGGTGCAAAAGCTAAAAAAATAAAATGTAGGAGTTGCCTTTTTGACATCTAATGTGCAAAATAATTGCACCAAAAAACAAAAAAAACATTTGTGGCAAACAAAGACGCTAATGAGTCCAATATTCTCTCTTTTTGCTCCGTTTTTGGTCTCCACCTCCTGAGGGAAACGTCTCTTTAGCCTCTTGTTGCTCCACTTTGTTCACCAGCTAGTTTCTAACGGCGTCTGAGAGTTCAGACCCTACGTTTAATAATCAACGCTTCACGTCACACAAAGCCATTTCTTAATGTAAATATATATTGATTAAAGCAGCTTTAATGCTACGAGCATTATAGAAAGCTACATTCCTGGGTCCTCGCTGCCAGAAACCATCTTTTGATTCGTTTAAATATCCACAAAGACGCCTCACATGTAACATATTGGCGCTCGTCTGGAGGAATATGAACGAGTGAATAAATAATCCACGTCAGACGGTGACCAACAACTCACCAGGTACTGCGGGCTGCCCTCCTGCAGGTCATCCAGCTCTCGGTCCACCTCCGACAGACTCTTGTTGAGGGCGTCCAGCTCCGCCTGCAGCTCCTTGTACTCCTGGTGGTCGCGGTCGAACTGGCGCTTGTAGTCGTTGCGGTCCGGCTCGTTTCCTATTGGAGGAAACTCACTGGAGGAAAACAAGAGACAAGACTTCAATTATTACAGGAAAATAAAGATATTACATGACCAGTTTCAGTTGGCAGTGATGGGCACAAACTAAATGTATTTAAATACTGTATTTAAAGGGCCAGTGTGTAGCATTTTTAAATAGTTATAATATTCCTTACTACGTGTACAATGTCCTGATAATATTTCTGTACTTCTAAGTTTTGGACTTCACTTGTAATGGAGTATTTCTAAACTGTGTTATGTTTCTACTTTTACTTAAAAAAAATATCCAGTTTTTAGCATTTCAAGGGATTTATGAGAAGAAATGCAATACAACATTAATAACTATTCAACTTTAATTTGAGTATTATCCCCATGAAACTAATAATCCTTGTGTTGGCTGAGGATAAGCCCTTCACATCTATAAAATAAATATAAGAGGCGGAGTCCGCCATGTTGCAGCATGGTCTACGGTGGCCCAGAGCGGACAAACCAAACTCTGCCTGGAGAGAGATTGTCATGTTTTTAAAGTTACCTGAAGGCCATCGTAGTCCTTGTAAAACAGTGCAGACCAACACGGCTGGTTGCAATCTGCCACCTCACCACTAGATGTCACCAGATGCTACGCACTGTCCCTTTAAATCGGATTGCTTGAAGAAATTACTAGATTAATAATAAACGCTTCATCGTACCAAGTAATTTGGGTCAAATATGAACAATAAACATTCATATAATAAAACATTTCAGGACTTTAGGCAAAGGAAAGCTGGCAGAAAAGACAAATAAAACATATTTTGTTTTAGGAATTTTCTAGAAAGAGATTTTTTTGATTCTCAAGGATTTCTAAAAAGTTAAGTGGTTCTCTATAAAAAAATTTTTTTTTTTAAAGTTTAAATAATCCAGATCTAGCATTTACTCATTTTGTAACTTTTAGGACTCAATAACTTATTCATAATTTGTTGTATAAATATATCAAATAGTTCAAATCAGCTGACGTTAAAATGCTGCTCACATGCTAAAGCTAAAAGTAAAAAGCACTTAAACAAAGGGATCCGAATACGTCTTTAAATTTCTTGCTACCTGTCGAACTCGTTGTCGTCCAGCTCGTCTCCGGAGGAGTTGTAGTCCGTGTCTTGGTCGTGTCCGTCGGCGCGACGCGGCCGACCGGCGCGTCTCTTCTTGGGCCTCCCGGCCGAGCTCGGCGCGTCCGAGTTCGTGCCGTAGGGGGCGCCGTTCTGCAACGGCAGGTCTTCCTCCGGAGGCCTGCAAGGGCGACGGGAACAGATACAGAATCCACATCGTCAGATTAAAGTCTACAGAACAACAACAACATGGAACCGGCGATTGTCTTTTCACAGTGTACACGACAGAGCAGGAAGTAACAATACACCAGCGATGACTTCCTGTTTCCTTCACAATAACAACAACAACAACAACAACAACGTGTTGGCTTTTCTTGTGCGCGGTACCCACTGAGGCGTGTAGCTGTAGGCCGGCTTGTCGTAGTTGGTGCTCTCGTCGTCCAGGTGGCTCCTGGAGCCGCTCAGCTTCTCGGAGTAGCCCGCCATGGGGAGCACTTCAGGGCCCACGGACACATTGTTCACCTGCGGGGAGGAAGAAAAACACCATGATTGATAGATAGAAATACGTTTATTTAAAAATACTATTTTATTGGCAAATAATCATTTAAATACAAATCAGAAATGCCAAATATTTGCTCTTTTTTGTAATAATTATTTGTAATAATAGTTAATTAGCTCTTGGACTAAAGCACATTTTAAGAAGCATTTTCACCTTTTATAGACCAACCAAAATTAATCAAAATAATTAGTTTGTTGCAGCCCTAAAATGCATGATTACCCCCCCCCCCCCCCCCCCTTTTCCCTGCATAACCAAATAAAATAAAACTACGCTCCTGTGGAATCTGTACATTTTGTTCACCAAAGTTGCCCCCGGACGACCTGCAGCACGAACTAAACTCCGGAATGATGAGACCTGCGTGGACATGCATGTCGCTGTGCACGTGCTGCAGTATGCACGTGCACGTGCTGCAGTATGCACGTGCACGTGCTGCAGAATGCACGTGCTGCAGTATGCGCCACCTCAGCACTTTCAGACGAATTCCCACAAGCTCCAGTGAAATTAAAAACCCTCCTCTGGTTCCCAGTGTCGCGTTACTGGTGTGTGTGTGTGTGTGTGTGTGTGTGTGTGTGTGTGTGTGTGTGTGTGTGTGTGTGTGTGTGTGTGTGTGTGTGTAAACTGGGAGGCTTTGTTCCGGTCCGACCCGTCGATCCTCTTCGCGGCAGCAGAACTTCATCGTGACTCCCAAACTGGGACCCGCGTGACTCGACCTGCGAGAGACGCCGCAAACGACGGCGTCTCTGTGCGGGGCCGAGACTAAAGGCTGTAATGACAGTCCAGGTTTTATTGTTGTTGGAGTTGGAGTTTGTCGACGTGAGATTGAAACTGTGTGTGTGTGTGTGTGTGTGTGTGTGTGTGTGTGTGTGTGTGTGTGTGTGTGTGTGTGTGTAAACGCCGCACCCTGAAACCTTCTCGTCCACCCCTCCCCCGCATCAACAGGTGACACCCAACAGGTTGGACCACTTCGGCTGAGACAAACACAGAGAGACTCCCTCTTCTTCTTCCTCAGAGACACTTCTCGGAGTCGACTCATCAAAACGTTTCCGCCTCTAGAAAGAATCTACAGGTGAACATTCACTTTATAATAAATTAAAGCGTCCTCAAAATGTCTTGTTTTTGTCCAAAAAGATTCAGTTCACAACGAGGAAAAGCGTCAAATCATCAAATTCGAGAAGCTGAAAACAAGCAACCTGAAGACGAAGTCACCTTCCAGATATTATATTTAGAGGTTTAAAACATTTTACATAAAAAGCACCTTAGAGCCGCTGCAACCAGAGAGTATTTATCATTTTTTTACAATTTCTGCTTGCCAGTATGTAGTATTTCAGGGGATCTATAAGCAGAATTTAAATAGAATATTCATATTTATATTTTCAGTAAAAATTGCTAGAATGAGCCGTTTATATCTACATGGGTGGAGTGCGCCATGTTGCTACAGAAGCCCAGAATGGACAAACCAAACAGGGGCGATAAGAAGGGGACGTAGTCTTCGAGACGCCGTATACATCTCTGCAAGAGACCTGTCAATCACCTTGTAGCCCCGCCCTAAAGCGTACCGTTTGACTCTAAATGACCATAATTTACTAAATGAACATCACGCTGTATTGAAGAAGACTTGAAACTAGAGATTGAGACCAAAAACTAATGTTTACAATGTTTACTGAGGGAATACATCAAGAGAAGTAGAGTCATTTATATAGACTTCTATACAACCAGAGGGGTCGCCCCCTGGTGGTCAGGAGAGAGAATGCAGCTTTAACACATGAAGCATAGACTTCTATACAACCAGAGGAGTCGCCCCCTGGTGGTCAGGAGAGAGAATGCAGCTTTAACACATGAAGCACAGACTTCTATACAACCAGAGGAGTCACCCCCTGGTGGTCAGGAGAGAGAATGCAGCTTTAACACATGAAGCACAGACTTCTATACAACCAGAGGAGTCGCCCCCTGGTGGTCAGGAGAGAGAATGCAGCTTTAACACATGAAGCACAGACTTCTATACAACCAGAGGAGTCGCCCCCTGGTGGTCAGGAGAGAGAATGCAGCTTTAACACATGAAGCATAGCTAAATCCTTCCCTTCTGAATCCCGTTGAATGAGTAACTCACCCACGCCTCCACGTCTTGGGGCGGCTGCATCTCTTCGATGACCTTCACCTTCTTCCACAAGATGTTGCTCTTGCCGAAGTTTCTGATCTTCTGGCGTGTCTTCAGAGCGAAGACGAGCATGATGATGAGCGCGACGGCGACCAGGAAGCCGAACACCACCGCGATGGCCTGGAAGGAGGAGAGTTACAAAACACATCAAATATTTGTTTGTGCGCGTAAAAGAAAACAACAACGAGGAAGGAAGTGAGCGTTCACCTCCTGGGGCTCCACGACGCAGTAGTGGTAGAGGTACTGGTTCACAAAGACCCCCGAAGGCTGCGGTTGTTGGAACTGAGCACACAGGCCGGCGATCTGGCCGCCGTAGGCCGATCCGGACGACTGCGCCGTGGGGTTCACCGCCACCAGGTAGACGATGGCGGCTATCAGCATGAGCAGCGCCAGGATGGCGCAGATGATCACGACCGCCAGGTAGAACCTCCTGCTCTCCGACAGGTTCTGGTGAGACACCACGATGATGAAGATGGTGAGGCAGGCGATGAACGTGATGGCCGCCATGGCGATGATGAACCCTTTGCCCTTTCGGGGGTCGTTGTAGTTGCCCCCGATCCCGCCGTAGCCGTAACTGTTCCCGGCGCCGTACGAACCGCCGCTACCGAAGCTGCCACCGCCGCCGTAGCCGCCGCCGTAGCTGCCGCCGTAGCTGCCGCCGTAGCTGCCGCCCCCGATGCCGCCCCCGAAGCCGCTCAGGGCTCCCTGAGAGTCCCAAGCCAGCGTGGAGGCAACGCAGGCGAATATGGCCACGCACATCACGAGGGAGATGATGGACATGATCTTGAGGACGCCCGGCGGAGACGTCCAGCGGTAGAAGTGCTGGAACTCGTCGTCCGGGTAGTAGGAGTAGGCCGGCTGGGGGGCGACGTTACTGAGAGTTTCAGAATAAGAGCGTTAAAGATCAGCCGAGAAGCTCACGAACAACGGTAAAATGTACTTGTATGTGGACGGGAGACACGGTTAAGTTAGCGTCACGTTACACTATAAAAAGGCATCACAGACAGAGAAAACGTTGATTTAGAAGTCTTGTTCTAGGAATATGAGCCAAAGGAGACGCCCTCTTATCCCAAAATACTCCGGTTTTACACATTAGAAGGCGTTTTAAAGAAAAATCTCCAATTAAAAAAAATATTTGTATCCACCGTTGAAGTATTTTATTTTGAAAACCTTCCGTTTAAAAAAGTGATAGAGATTGACAGTTTTTTTTTTTTTTAAAGTTGGAAATCTGAAATTCAGACACCAAAACTAGGAAAAGAAATTCAGATTAACGACGTAAAGCGTGTAAATTCTCTTTCTTGAGCTGTGAAACCACGACAAATTTAAAAAAGGAAAAGCAACAGAAGAATTCAGAAAGATTTTAAATTTCACAACATTAACCATACTTTGGGGTGTTTGTTTACAGACAGTCTGAATAAACAGATACAATAATAAAATCATGACTCACTATCCGGTATTCGGCTCGTAGGGAGGCGGACTCCCATTGGGCCTGGAGGACATGGCTGCTGGGTCCACTGGTCCACTGGGTGCTATGAAAAGAATCTGCAAGAACATTTAGTTTTTTTTTTCTTTAATAAAAAAAACATTTATTTTGACAGCATGTGCATATTTTCTTTATCGATACATTTGCGGGATTGTTTTCTGTAAAATAAGATAAAAGTCTACTATGAATGCTGCATTTCCTCCCTTTAGAGGCTATATACCAAAAAGGGCAAGGAAAATGACGTACACGATTATTGAGTCATAAAAACCACCACCCGATTATTGTCACGTCCATCAATACATCCGATTAATCGTTTTTGTAACAGTTTTGTATAATAACCAAAACCACCATAACATCCCGTGTGGCTGTTAAACGGGGTTTCCCCAACCGGGCTGTAAAGCAGCTCTAACACATTCGTGTTATTTAAAACTTTAAAAACTTTAAATCTTAAATGTTTAATCCAAATAAAGGGACAGTCGACACATTTAAAACACGTATGGGGTCACTTCCCAATGACTCGGCCCTCTTGTGATATCGAGGAGCTGGTTCACTTGACGTCGTCTCCTCCGACGCACCTGTGTGTCGCCGCTACAGGTAACAAGGTAACAAGGTAACGACCATTTTGAAGCGGCCGCACTCACCTGTCCGTCTCTCTGCTGCACCTCGAATGCTTCACCTGAAACTGAAGCTGCTGATAAAAACACAACAACCCGGGACACACCCAGGTGAGCGCTGCTCTCCGACAGCGGAGCCACGCCCCTTCCCCCCCCCCTCTCCCTCTCACAGGTGTCACGTTACCGTCAACGAAACCGGAAGTCCTCGAAGTCCTCATTCGCCCTTCAAGGAAATGAAATGCCAGGAACAACATTGTGTAATAAATAAATATATACAGAAATATTTATTTATTTAATATAAATATATGTATACACATATATATATATGTGTGTGTGTGTCTGTGTATATATATATATATATATATATATATATATATAATAAATAAATAAGAGTATGTACACTCAATAATTACATTTTTCAATATATATATTTTATATGTACCCTCCCAAAAAAACTAATTTCTTTGGAGTGCATTCATATATTATTGTTTATTTTTCTGATTTCTTTCTCTTAGGATAAAAAAAAAATAATGAATTGTGTGCCAATAACCAATTTAACTATTTTGGTGGTGGATAAAAAAAATAAAAGGAAAATTATAACGCTTTATATTTAATAATTATTCAACTAAATACTTATGGATATGCAGTTGTTTTTAGCTGTTTGAAAAGTGTTTACTACATTTAGTTATTTTCAAAAGAAATGACAAGTGACTCAACATTAAAACAAGAACATTTATTCACTCTGGTTTTTCCTCCTTCCTTTTTCCAGTAAAACAAAACTGTCTGCTGATGAAAAAAAGGGAAAACCGCAGACCGTCAATGCAGAAACAAAACTGTATTCAACAGACAGAAAAGCACCACATAATCACTTTAAATTAAGAAATATTATGGACATTTACAGCAACACGAGCACTTGATGACAAGACGAAAACACACTTTATGATGTCGTTTCCTGTCGATCACGAGATTTAAGCACTCGAGTGACGATAAAGTACAAAACGTTTAATCGGGTTGAAATGGTGGAACGAAGCGTCACGAAATACTACAAATGTACAATTCTATAAGGAGACAAACAGTGAAAATTAAAATAAAGACACACTGTGCATTTAAAGGTAAACCAGCACGATGAAATCACGTTCACAGCAGAAACCAGTGATAATTATAAGAGCTGGGGCTCGGCTACAATCCAGTGTCACACACGTACATACATATATATATATATTTGTGTTATATATTTGCATATTCAGACCATTGTAAAAAGGAAGTGTTATTTGCTTGCAGCTGGATGAGAAGATTGACGGCACAACTCATCATTTAAACAGCCAGGAGACCGTTAGCTTAGCATAAAGACTGGAAACAGGTGGAAACTGTTAGCCCGCAACCCGCCGCCGAATGTGTTACTTCTTTAAAATCGTCAGATAGTTAATTAACAGACTTAAAATATATATATATATATATTATGAGAATCTTCTAGATTGCCACTTTTTTTTTAATCCAAAAAATATCTGTGCGCCAAGACCACTATACTACAACATTTATTTATTTTTTTTTAAATTAAAGGAAAAGTCAAATGTTTTACATTTCTTTTAAATCTAATTATTAAACTTAATATTTATTTCTAACTAATCATCAAATTTAAGGTTTCGGGCTTGTAGGCTAGCGAGGCTAGCCGTTCCCCTCCGCTTCCAGTCTTTGTGCTAAGCTACGCTAACTGTCCCTCGGCCAGGTGTAAAAAGGCCCGTCAACGCTCCTCCTCCTCCTCCTCCCTCTTCTCCTTCTTCTCCTCCTCCTCCTCCTCCTCAGCTGAATCCGTCGTTCCACTCCATCACTTTGTCATACTCCTGGATCTTCTGCTTGATGTGCGACAGTTTGCTCTTCAGGTACTCGCAGCGCTCCTTCTTCTCCAGGACAGTCGGGTCCTGGTTTGGAGACGCAGAAACACACACTTTATTTTAATTATCTCCAGGAGCAGTTGGTACAAATACACTGGAAGTATCTACCAACAAGTATCACGTGTGTTTATTATTAAATACACACGAATGAGCCTCACTGTGGTTCCGTCATCACCGTCAGTTTATTTTTAAAGGTGGATTCATCCGCCGCTGAAAATAGTCCCCAACTAATGTTTCCTCCCTTCTTTTTTTTTTAAATAAAAACTTTTTGAGCAGTATACATTTTTATTAGAGCTGAGAGTCACAAAAATAAATAATAATAATAATAATAATACAAATATAAAATAACCACCATCCTTTGAACCGGTGATGCCACATTTTTTAAAATTTGGAATAGATTCTTTAATTTCTTCTCTCAGATTAATGCACCATAAACTTGATTCACTTGCTTCAAACAGTTTCTTATATTTCAGCTACTCTGTCTGAGCTGCATTATTATCCCAACCACCAGAGGGAGTACACACACTAAAGGATCTCAAGAGAAGTAAAGTATTAAATGTGTTATAAAGAAACATAAAAGATGGAATATCTTGTAAACTATTTGATTTGGATGCTAAATATCTACTCAAATGTAGTTTTTGAAGTTTTTCTAAAGCGTCTAAAAACAAACTGTCCGTCTTTGTTTTAACTTTGTTAGATTTACTTCATGCACACATACATACATATATATATATATATAAATATATATATTTTAAATATATATATATTTTTTAATACATATATATATTTTAAATATATATATATTTTTTAATATATATATATATATTAAATATATATATATATTTTTATATATATATATATATATATATATATATATATTTATATATATATATATATATATTTATATATGTATACACGAGACAACAGGCTCACATTTTTCTTCCTCTGGTAGTCCTGAAGGATTCTGTTGATGCGATCCACCTCCTGCGAGAAGAGAGAGACAAAGAGTTTAGTCTGAAGAAGGAAAACCCTTTAAATTGACTTGAAAATCAGCCGGACGGAGCAGAGAAGGAATTTGAGGGTGGAGGAGGAAGTAGAGTGGGAACAGGAAGTGCAAAACAGAGGAAGTAACGAGAGACAAAGACTGGGTGCAAACCTGAAGATGACCGTTGAAACGTTTCTGTTTAACACTCATGACAACAAAAGATCCTCTTATTACTTATTCTGTTATTTCTTCTTTAAAAAAAAAAGAACGACAGTATCTCAGCCTCTACTTGGAGAGGAATCTAAATCCCTAGCTGGATCCTACAATTCCCATAATGCAATAGTACATATCATTGAGTGCTGCATATTCAGGTATTAAAAGGGCAATTCTGCCATTGTTAGATTTAAAAGGACACGGACACACACACACACGCGCACACACACACACTCGTAACCCATCACCTTCTGGCTGGCGGGATGCTGAGGCAGGCCGCGCATCATGGCGTCCATCTCGTCGAACTTCTTGAGGGTGGCCTGCATCTCCGAGTGCAGCTCCTTGTACTCCGAGTACTGGTCGTTGAACACGGCCCGGTACTGGTCCCGCTCCTCGTCCGCCCGGATGGTCGGGTACTTCCTGCGGGACGGAGGAGGAAGTCGCGCCGGTCAGAACATGTCAAATTAAGGTGGCTTTATTTCCACTGCTCGAATTCTGTGGTTCTGCTCGACTCGACTCACATTCGGAAGGTAGGAACATATTATTTATCATTATTATAATAATTATTTATCACTGTTTAAGGGAGTCGAGTCGGTCCACGCAGGAGAAATGAGACTTTAGTGTAAAAGTCGTAAAAGGGAAATATTTTTTTACTAACTACTAAATAACTACTTTGGCAGCTTAAAAATCTTTATTTTTTAAAACTAAACTAAAGTGCAGGTGTGAAAGCATCTTATTAAATGGACTTTTTTTGGGTCTGATTGGACAAAACATTTTAATATTGCTGCTCAAGAAAGATTTAGTGTTCAAGAATAATAAAGAAATGTCGTTTATGTTCTTAATTCTGAATTCATTGTCGTGTTTTTCCTCACTAGCGACACCCAGAGGCAGCGTGACGTTAACGACGTTGACGTTAACGACGTTGACGTTAACGACGTTGACGTTAACGACGTTGACGTTAACAACGTTGATGTTAACGGCGCTCACCCGATGTAGTCGGGCACAATGACCGGTTTGGGGATGTGACCCGACGGTATCGCTCCCTGGAGAACGTGCGGCGGAACCGCCTTCGGAGCGGCCCGGATGGGAACCACCGAGGAGCCTTCCACCTGCACCGGGGCTCTGTGCACCGGAGCCGGCACCGGAGCCATCTGAAGGAAAAACAACAACAACAACAAACAAGAGTCAATGCAAATCGTGCCGATTGAGCTCGTCAACCCAGATGTGTTGGTGCACTGGACGCTCACCAAGATGTCTGCAGCTCGCGTGTCGGTGGGATACATCTGTGTTCACAAAACATACAAACACAAAATCCCATTTAACATGAGAGTGATAACGACGATTCACCGTCAGGTGAACAGCAGAGAGTGAGACGAGAAGATCGATGCCACTCTCACGTCTGTACGTTAAATATGAAGCTACAGCCGGGAGTTAGCTTAGCTTAGCATAAAGACTGGAAACGGGGGGAAACAGCTAGCCTAGACAGCCACAAGGTGTTAATCAACCTTTGGATGGAGCCAGGCTAGCTGTTTCCAGTCTTTATGCTAAGCTACGCTAAGGACTCCACCTCCTCGCTCCTTGAAAGCTGTGAGCCCGTTTTGCACTGTTGCATTGTGGTCCGTGTGTTCCCGGGCCGTGATCTCACCTCGCGGCCGTGCTTCTCCTGGTATCTGCGCGCGGCTTCGTGCCTCCACAGCTTGAGACACACGGCGGCGCCGATCAGATACACCACCAGGGTGACGAAGAGGAAGATGATGGCGGCGGTCTGGCCCGCCTCCGTGCGGCAGAACGCCCCGTTGATGCCGTTGTTGAAGACCGGGTAGGAGCAGAGGCCGCCGCGGGTCGTGTCTCGCACGTAGACGATGCCTGGCGAGCCAAAGAGGTGAAGACTCGTCTTACTTTCCCTCAAGCGGTTTTAACGTTATAGAAAGTTTTAGTGTTAAAAATCTGCAACTTCTCTTTCCTAAAAATGTTACTTGAAGGACAAAAAAAATATATTTACAAAATGATCCCATTCAGTTTGCCTCTACATCTCTATACATATATATTTTCATATATATTATTAATTAATTAATTTTAATTTATTATTAGCAATTGTTGTTACGGATGCAATAACATGGAACAACATGGAACTGTTGGTATAGGTCAAATTAATTTGAACTACTTTATGACAAATTAATAATATTTTAGAGGTTGAACTTATCCCTTAAATATCTTTATATATTGTCCTTTTTTTAAAATTCCTTTTATTATCTGTTTGTGGCTTTTGTTATTTTCCTCAAGCGGTTTTAACGTTATAGAAATCTTTAGTGTTAAAAATCTGCAACTTCTCTTTCCTAAAAATGTTACTTGAAGGACAAAAAATATATATTATTATCAATATAAATATTTGCAAAATGATCCCATTCAGTTGCCTCTACATCTCTATACACATATATTTTACATTATTAATGAATTATTTTTAATTTATTATTATAATTATTTAATTTATATTAGCAATTGTTGTTACAGATGCAATAAAATGGAACAACATGGAACTGTTGGTATAGGTCAAATTAATTTGAACTACTTTATGACAAATTAATAATATTTTAGAGGTTGAACTTATCCCTTAAATATCTTTATATATTGTCCTTTTTTTAAAATTCCTTTTATTGTCTGTTTGTGGCTTTTGTTATTTTCCTCAAGCGGTTTTAACGTTATAGAAATTTTTAGTGTTAAAAATCTGCAACTTCTCTTTCCTAAAAATGTTACTTGAAGGACAAAAAATATATATTATCATCAATATAAATATTTGCAAAATGATCCCATTCAGTTGCCTCTACATCTCTATACACATATATTTTACATTATTAATGAATTATTTTTAATTTATTATTATAATTATTTAATTTATATTAGCAATTATTGTTAGATGCAATAAAATGGAACAACATGGAACTGTTGGTATAGGTCAAATTAATTTGAACTACTTTATGACAAATTAATAATATTTTAGAGGTTGAACTTATCCCTTAAATATCTTTATATATTGTCCTTTTTTTAAAGGTTGTGGCTGTTGTTATTTTGTAGTTCATGTACTGTTTGGCTTGCTGTTAGTTTTACTTCTGAATATTCTTTGTGAACGTCTATTAAAAATAAAGTTACAATAAGGAAATGAGATTAAAATTGTTTAAAAAAGGAACAGCGCGTAACGTTTAGGGGCATTTATATTTATATCCGCGTAGGTAGCGGCTCGTCTTCCATCTGAAGAGGTGGTGATGAGTTCAGGAACCCGGTATTAAAAAACGGGACACGGTGCTAAAATAATTAAAAGCACCACAAATCAACACCTCTGTGAAACAAAAGTGAAACCCAATCCGGTCGCCTAATGACGGATTTCTGTGTTCTTCATTCTCTATAACCTCCACTCAGTATTTTCTATTGTTTTCTATTTGTTTCCAGTGAGATGTTAACGACTCTATATTGTGACTTTGAAGAAGAACCAAGTATCGATTCAAAAAATCCCAAAGATAAATCCCAAAGATAAACTGGCATGAAAAATCAATTGTTTAATTGTGCACACGCGTCCCTTCAAAATAAAGCACACAGAACAAATTTAAAAAAAAGAAGGAGGGACTCACCCGCCGCCATGAAGAGCACCGCCAGCGCCAAGTTTATGACGAACTCCGTCAGGGGCCACCAGGTGGAGTCCAGCAGGATGGTGCGGTAGTACATGGTCATCCCCAGCACCAGCACGATCACAGTCACCAGCCAGGCCAGCCCGGCCACCACCAGCACGAACGGCGTCTTGGGGCCCGAGTAGTAGGACCCGCCGGTGATGCCGCCGCCGTACGCCCCCCCGCCGGCGTACCCTCCGCCGGGGGACGAGTACCCGAACATGTTGAACCACTCGTTGTCTTTGTGGATGTAAGCGCAGACGCAGGCGAACACGACCGCTCCCAGCAGGAGCTCCACGCATCCCAGAATCCTCAGCAACCCGGCCCAGGACTTCATGAAGCCGTAGCGCTGGTGGTACTCCTCCACCCGCTCGCTGTAGGTCAGGCCCGTGTGGTGGGTGCGCCCCGACTCGGACTCGCGGGCGTCCCGGAGCTCCAGGAGCTCCTTGCGCGAGTTGTAGCTGCCGCCCGAGCCGCCATACGGGTCCCGGTACGACCCGGGAACGGAGGGGGACTGCGGCGGGGAGCAGCGCACCCCGTCACTGGTGCGGTTGTTGTTGTTGTTGCATGAGGAGGCGGGCTCGGAACCGAGGACAGAGGAACCGGGCACGGAGGAACCGGGCGGGTTGCTTCCCTTGAAGAAGTTCTTCCAGGAGTCGGGGATGAAGCGGTGGACCGGTTTGATGTCGAGGGACGAGTCGTGGTCCGGGTCGCGTACCGGGTCGACCTCGCCGGGCTCGAACTCGGGGCCCACGGGCGGCTGGTCCGGCAGAGGCGGAGGAGGGAGGGGGTCGGCGCTCCGGGCGAGGGGCGACGCTCTGTGCTCCCTCAGCGCGTCGTAGGAGTCGGATCGGGCCGACGAGCCGAGCGGCACCTGGTCGTAGAGCGGCGACTGGCGGGCGCGCTCAGTGCGTCCGTAAAAGCCTCCTCCATTGGACATGAGGATGGTGATGGTCCCTGAGAGCACACACACACACACACACACACACACACACACACACACACACACACACACACACACACACACACACACACACACACACACACACACACACACACACACACACACACACACACACACACACACACACACACACACACACACACACACACGGCTTAGATGTCTTTCAATTAGCTGCTTATTAAATTGTCTAGCAGAAGGCCAAATAGAAAATATATTATTTATATAATATATAATATATTAATTTTAATATTTATATATTATTTAATATAATATTTGTATATTTATATATTATTTCATATAATTTTTGCTGCTTCCAGCGACTGAAATATGAGGATTTGTTGCTTTAACATTGTGAAGTAAACAAACTTTGCGTTCTGGACGGACATTTAAAAACGCCATCTTGGTATCTTTTTGCAACCGCTGAACAGGAAGAGGAGGAGCGATGGCTCTGGTGTCCACCTGTCAATCACCCGGTAGCCCCGCCCCTCAAGCATACCCTGCTTTATGGTTCGCCTGTGACATCTTTAAATGTCCCGTTTGGTCCAAAACTAAAAGCTATTTAATTTACCGTCATAAAAAGGACAGAAAAGCAACAAATCCTCACAAACAACATTTATCAGTTAACTAAATTAATGTATGTTTATGTCAATCAATTCATAGTTTGAGCTCTTATCAAGTCATAATAATCATAAAAAAGAGGAAAGAGGAAATGTACAAAAAAAAAGAAAGAGAGGAAGAAGCCAGAAGATGAAAAACTACTGAAGAGAAATTAAAGTTATAAACTATCAGAGTATCATTCATGCAACGTTTACTCCACGAAACCCACGAGCACCCGAGGTCACCAGAGAAAGAAGTTGTCCCGCCATCCTCCATGCAAGCAGAGTCAAGAATGCATTTTTGTGCCGCAGCCAAATACGTCGCTCTGTTGTTGTAGATATTTTAATAATAATGATAATAACCGCTCGTGTGTCGTATCCAGGAGCACAGAAATACCTTCTTGACCACCAATCAGTCCTGAAAAGCCCATTTGGTGTGAAACGAGGAGAATGAACTGAGCTTCAATACCTTTCACACGCAGCCACTCAACCGACTTACATTGGCCCGCAGCTCACAATGCAAACCTGGAGGCCGAGGATCCGCCTGCAGACAAGAGGGGGGGGCACGCAGGGCTCAGACGGGAACGCCAGGCGGGCTGCAACCCGATCACAAGAGATCACAAGTCCTCTTGTTTGGGGCAACGCGATGTCCCAAACAAGGGGACGTCTCAGAAATATGTATATTTATATTTACAGGGATTTAAAAGGTGAGGAAAAGCAGCAGATCCTTACAGGTAAATGTTTCACTTAATCAATAATCTGAATTATTGTTGACGATAGAAGATCAAACCAGACTATTAATTAGCTACAGTTTTAGTAATTTTTTGTTATTTTTTTTAAAAGGAAGAATTTAACGTATTATTTATTAATTTTATAATTATTCATTTATTTTTGGATAAATAAATAAATAAATAATTACTAAAACATTACAATAAATTATACGTGTATACATTATAATTTTATTACTTTTAGTAATAAATTATTACTAAAACTTTACAATAAATTATACGTATAAATATATAATTTATTGTAATGTTTTAGTAATTATTTATTCATTTTTGGATGAAAATTAATTATTTCTGGATGAAAATTGGACATTAAGTACATTGTTCCTTTACTTAAGTAACATATTTTCAATAATGCATTAATATTTATAATTATTCTGCATGACGAGTGCGTTTACTTATTTAATACCTTAAGTACATTGCTCCTTTACTTAAGTAACATTTTCAATTCAAGTACAGTTATATTAATCTAAAAAAAACATCATAGTGTAAAACACTGACGGGAACATTTTACTACACAATGTGTACTTGTACTTTGAATACATGCATCTTCCTGATTAAGTGAGTACTTTTACTTCAGGAAGGTTTTAAATGCAGCACTTTGACTTTGTTTTGCTACATTGTTGCAGTAGTACTTTATACCTCAAATGAGGGCTGTTTGTGTACTTATACATCAAATCAGGTGAGACAGACTCCTCCTACTTGATTAATATTGGAGTGTATTAATACATGTGAGCTCTGACACAACATGATATTTATATCATGTATTTATACACATATATATATATACACTGTGTACTCTAACTACCGAGTGTGTAGTTGTGTTATACTACTTTACAGAAGTGTGTAGATGTGTTATACTAACTTATAGAAGTGTGTAGTTGTGTTGTACTACTTTACAGAAGTAATACACACTGTGAGCTTTCTAAAATGTCGCTGACTGAACGTCAGTCGCGAGCTCGTCGTCCTAAAAAGAGCTTTTCCGCTGTGAAGAGCTCACACTTCCGCCTCCGATCGGCTCCTAATCGATCCCACCGGATCGATACGTTTGATTACGGGACGTGAACACAGTCCGTTAGTCCTCCTCCGGGTCTTACCTTGTTCGCTTCCTTCCCTCGCTTCTTCTTCTTCTTCTTCTTCTCCTCCTTCCCTCGTTTCAGGAACATTAAAACCAACAGGTTTCCCCCTCTGACGCGGTCACGTGACCTGCCCATCCCGGTGACGTAGCGCAGACAGGAGGGAGGGGGCAGGGAAGAGGGGGGTTATTTACCTGTTTGAAGACAACACCTGAAGCCGCCATGAACTGAGGTACTCATCTATAAGCAGAGTACATCTACTGTAGTACTGTGTTGTGGTACTTGTACTTAAGTATTCCCTCTGTGTGTACCTTAATACTTTTATTCCACTACATCTCAGAGGTAAATCATGTACTTTTACCTGTAGTACATTTATTAGCTTTACTTCCTGTTCATGTAAAACTACCAATCTCTAGATGCCGTTAAATGTTTGTTTGAATGTGATAAACTCGATTTAAAATTGTATTCTATATGTAAATAAAATACAATAATATAAGTTTAATATTTAAAATGAAAATTTAATATAAAAAAAATTATTTAAATGTTATTTAAATATTATCATCATAACTATTATTATAATTTTTGTGAAATATTTTTACTTATGAAGAGAAAAAAGAATATTCAATTATGTGAATGCTTTTTGTATTTAGTATTTAGCGTTTGTACAAATGATGTACTTTTACCTGCAGTACATTTATTGAGTAGCTTTACTTCCTGTGAAAACTACCAATCTCTAGATGCCGTTGAATGTTTCTGATAAACTGAATACATTTTCTAGGCTAAAGGACATTATGTGCTTGAACAGGACCTGCTCCCAAAACACTGGCCCTTTAAGGGTCTCAAACCAACACACCCCTGTGCAAGACATCCACTGAGAGATGTCAGTCAGACCTGTGTTTCAGATTGGGGAAACGAGAGGATCAGTTGGGTGTCATCAGCATAGCTATGGTAGGAGAAGCCATGCGAGAGAATGACAGAGAGAAGAGGAGAGGACCCAGGACGGAGCCTTGAGGGACCTCAGGACGGAGCCCAGAGGGACCCCAGGACGGAGCCTTGAGGGACCCCAGGACGGAGCCTTGAGGGACCCCAGTAGTGAGGAAAGAGACAAAGAGGGACAGGCAGGAAATAAACAGAAAAGACATGAATCAAATCTGATGTTGGACCATTTAATCTGTAAATAGTTGTCACACTTGATCTCTGAACACACATTTATATATTTGTACACATTTTAAAACCCACTACATTAAAAATGGCTTTAGTCAACTCTCCTCTCACGAGTATTCCCGTGTACTTAAACACACTTGATTACGCAACGACAGTAAATCTGCAACAACGAAAAACAAAAAACAAAAACCACTTCCTCGCGCTCGGCATCGGGATGGAAGGGAATCACAGCACAACGAATACGGCGTCGACACTCACGAGTATATTGCATAAGGTTTGGGTTTCTGTCAAGTATTAATTACTACGGTCGTGTTTCTACCTCTAGGGGGAGGAGACATGGCTTTTTGGGGGTTTAACCGTCGGCGCGGGTCGACCCCGAGAGGTTCCATATAGCTCAGATACAGAGAGGAATGTTCTCCAACAGGGTGACGTGTTCTATAGCGAGGGAACGCAAACATGTTGGCGATACTTTGTTATTAGACGGGTCGAAATAAATCGGATGTAAAAAAAAGAATTAGGCAAAAAAATAAACTTTTCCCACTACAGGAACTTACAATAGGTTTCTGTTTAATAAAAGCCACAATCTGAGAAAAGTATATTTGTAGTGGTATTTTCGGAAAGAAAACTATGTATGTATATACGTATATATACGTGTATATATATATATATATATAAATATATATATATATATATACATATATGTAAATATATACGTGTATATATGTATACGTATATAGTCGCCCCCTGGTAGTCAGCAGAGAGAATGCAGCTTTAACACATGAAGCATAGACTTCTATACAACCAGAGGAGTCGCCCCCTGGTGGTCAGGAGAGAGAATGCAGCTTTAACACATGAAGCAT
>NC_046977.1:2572878-2585378 GCF_009769545.1 Cyclopterus lumpus | reverse complement strand
CGTCAGTCTGAACTCGTGGGTCTGGGAGGATAAAGCTGGAGCAGGATGGGGCACAATGTTAGTTATTTAAATCCATATAATATAAATCCATATATAAATCCATCCTTTGCTTCCGGGTCTTAAACCTTTAACTCACACTCTGGTGTGTTGTTTCATCTCATTATGTGATGCTGAGGTTCAGGGATAAACCGTCTAATAGAGACCGTTACCCACCGTGTATTTTTTTTGCAACCAGAAAACTTAATTTTAGGAGGAAAATATCCATTTTAAAAAAGAATCAACGAAGCAGTATCTGTGTACGAGGGCCGAGACGGGAGAGACGTTCACACACCTGCTGCTGAGGAAACAGCTTTGGATGACTTTGATGATGAACGCTGCCGCTTCCTTCTCACTCATTTGAGGATTAAACCGCCCTCTGATAAAAGAAAAAAAAAAATAGACGAAAAATATATATTTTAAAAAAGCTGCATTCGTATAGATTTTCAGGCAGGAGAAAATGCAGTAAACAACAACGACAACAGATGCAGAGCAACAAGACAAACGACATCGACAGCATTCTCCCCCTTTTAGCTCTGTTTTTGGTCTCTGAGGGAAACGTCTGTCTCCAACGGTGTGGACCTGCTAGCTGGATGTTTAATAGTATTTAAACAGTATTAAAGGTTGCAGACGTACTTGAGGAGTTTGATGGTTTGCCCTCTGAAGCACGGCAGTCCAGTGTCCAGCATGAGGGTCACGAGAGAGACCACGGCGTCCATGTAGGGCCTTCGTGTTCGGAGAGGGAAAACAAACAAACAAAACAACAACAAAAGTTTAATGAAGTCACGCGGAAAAAAGTTTATCCGTGTGGAGGAAGGAACCCACGGAAGCCTTTTCCCTCACCGTACAGCCAGGTATCCTCGGACGCACATCTCCATGAACCACTTGAAGGGCGTGGCCTCCATCTTGCCTCCCATGATCATCACCATCTCGTCGGTCAGCTTGATGTCCGGCTCCCAGCCCAGGTTTCCTCCAGGAGAGCTCTCGAACATGAAGCCGAAGTCTGCGAAAAACAAAACACAAACAAACAAGGTGGGCTGTAACGTCATCTCATAGACGTAAAGCTCCTCCCCCCCCCCCCCCCCCCCCCCCCCCCCCCACACACACACACACACACCTATGTGGATGAGGTGGCCCTTGCTGTCCAGCATGATGTTGCCGTTGTGTCGGTCTTTGATCTGCAGCAGGAACAGCAGGAGGCTGTAGGCGGCCATGCTGCGGATGAAGTTGTAGCGAGCCTGCGGAGAGGAGACACAGAAGACCGCGGTGAACGTCTGCAGCGATCGTGGTAACCATAGCGATGTTTGTGACGTCACCGGAGATGAACTGCAGGAGGGGATTCGTTTCATTTAAAAGTCCAAGATGTGTGGAGGCAAACAATTACAATTACGTTTCATGTTTCAAATTATTGAATGATTTATGATAACATCTTTAAAAATGGAGTCCGCCCACCTTCTGGAAGGCCAGGGTGGACTCGTCGCCGTACTGGTTTCTGAAGTAATCGTACATCCCGAAGTCCGTCTGCCGGCCCAGTTGGTCTCTGGACTTGCAGTCTGGGATGCACTCGATCACGCCACACTGAGGACGACCATAAGAACACATAATCAAGTATATAATCCCGTCCACTGCTTTTCAGGTTGTGACTGACGGGAGGTTTAAACACGTCACCCGTCGGTTTGCGGTTTTGAAGCCTCGACTTCTGCGTTTTGGCCGTCGCCATCTTGGGAGTTTTCGCAACCAGTGAACAGGAAGTGACCATATTAGGACTGAAGAGGAGCGACGTAGAGACGCCGTATACGTCTCTGGTGTCGACCTGTCAATCACCGTGTAGCCCCGCCCCTAAAGCATCCCCTGCTTTATGGTCTGTTTGACTCTAAATGATCATAATTTACTAAATGAACATTGTGCTTTTTTGAAGAAGGCTTGAAACTAGAGATTGAGACCAAAACTTCTATACAACCAGAGGAGTCGCCCCCTGGTGGTCAGGAGAGAGAATGCAGCTTGAACACATGAAGCATAGACTTCTATACAACCAGAGGAGTCGCCTCCTGGTGGTCAGTAGAGAGAATGCAGCTTTAACACATGAAGCATAGACTTCTATACAAAGTTTGATATTGGGCTATACAAATAAAATGTAATTTAACTTCCTGGCGTAAAGCCGTGAATTGTCATGCTTGTATGTCATCATAACTTTTGGGAAACGAACCACAAAACAATGAACCTAACGGGAGAGACAGAAGACCAGATGTGGAGTCACGGGACAGGAAGTCTTACCCCCGGTGCGGTGGCCACCACTCGGTAGGGGAAGACAAACAGGTCCAGGCCGACCAGCTGGAAAATATTCTTAAAGAGCCCGATGATCTGCAGAGCGAGCATGTCCTGGATAAAAGAAAAGAACATTTACATTTTAAAAGAAAGGATCACAGGAGAAGACTCCTCCCCAGCCAATGAGCTCCGTACCTGTCTGCAGTCGTCTCCCACTTTAAAGATGGCCGCCTGCCAGCAAATCCTGCGTGACCCGTCCGGATTCTCGTCCCCGTCGTCCAGCGAGTCCGACGGGCAGCGGAGGCCCTCCTTCTCCAGCTCGCTCACCCCGCAGCGCTTCACCTTGAACTTGGCCAGGTAGGGCGCCTTGGCGGCGCTGCGGATCGAAGTTATATTGGGTCAAATGGTCTACGTTGGCCTATCACATGATTTCTGCTTTCATGCAAGTCATTTATTATGAATATATGTATGTAGGTTTTGATGTTGGGTCTTCACATAAAAGGTTCTTAATGTACGTGGTCCAGTAACTCTAATGTGCCCTCCCCTCTTTTACCTCTGCATGGGAGTTCCAGACTTGTAGTCGATGTCCAGCACGATGGCTTCAGGGTTACTCGGCAGGTAACAGCCTGAAAAACAACAAGGTGAGAGACTCACGATGACGTCACATTTAAAAAATGGACTCAAAACGTTGGTGATGTATACAATCAGAAACCCTCAATCTATGGAAGAAAAACATGAAATATATAGATGAGCAGCTTCAGTCGATTATAATGGATGATATATATATATATATATATATATATATATATATATATATATATATATATATGTGTGTGTTTCACTGTGTGCTGTGTTCACCTGGCTGGACCTTGATGTCCGACAGAGCTTTGAGACAGGCCCTCTTCCTCTCCTCTCCCTTTGGAACCGGCCTGCAAGACAAAAACCACGAACCAGCGTTTACGTTTTCAGCCCAAAAAGAAACCGTTCCCTTCTCGGCTGACGGGCGAGCGGCGTGTTTACTTGAGGATGGCCGACACGTTGGTGATCTTGTTGAAGAAGTCAAACTCTCGCTGGTAGAAGTCTTTGGCCGGACCCGACAGAGAGCCCGTGATCTCCTCCACCATCTGCTCCAGCAGCTCCCCGATGTCGGCTACGTCATGCAATGACATCATTGATTTAGTGCAGTTTAGACGATACCATTTTTACATTAATACGGAAAAAAAGACGAACACGGAGAAACTTACTGCTCGAAAGAAAAGAAACCGCGCGTCTGTATTTGTGATTGAAGGACGTTTCAAATATTCAACGTTCCATCAACGGTTGAAGGTTTCCCCGTGATTTATAAAAAAAGTATCACATCCTGCACACGCGTCACTCTTCTTATTGAACAAAGTCGGATTTTTAAAAACAGATCCATAGAACTTTTTTTTTAAATTATATATATTTCACATATTCTCTACTAATGCATGTTTACCTGAGATTTTAAGGTCACAATTCTCCTCTTATTCCCCCCAGATTAAAATGTCCCCCCCCCCTTTTTTTTTCTCAACCTGGTTCTGCTACTCGACAGCCTGCAAGAAAAAGACCAACGGCCGCTCCCCGACACGCCGTTTGAGCTGCATCCAAAGCACGAGCGTCGTGTTTTTCTTCTAAAAAAAGCGTCTAAAACAAATTGTGCGTCTTTGTAAAAATCCTCAAAACGCGTGAATAGCGTGAAGCTCTGATCTGGCGTGCGGCACCGGGGGGCGTCTCCACTCACGGTCCTTCTGGTGCCCCTCCTCGTCCATGAAGATGTTGGTCTTCATGTTCCAGATGAACTGGTGGGCGAGGAGCTGAGACTTCTGGGCCGCCCACAGGATGTACTCCCTCACGTAGCCCATCTGAGCGGCACAGAGAGGCAGAGTTTAGCGCCGCCGCCTCACAAACGATCGTTTTAAGCTCTCGCGGGTTCGTGCTCACCTTGTCGTAACGGAGCGCCTGAACAATCTGAGGGATGTAGAACAAGATGGCGTCCTGCCGAGAGAGAAAGGGAAGAAAAAAAAACGTTAACGAGAGCCGGGACTTTTTTCTAAAGTCTGCCGCCCGCGAGCGTTGCGACTTACCGGGGGAAAGGAGCGCAGCACTTTGACGCCGTACTGAGCGGTGAGAGGATGAGGAGGGTACATGCTGCTGAAGTAGGACAGGCCGGTGGGGGGGTCCGCCGGGGCCCAGCACAGGATGTGGCTCAGCTCGGGAGAGTCGGCGTCGATAGTGTGCCACGTCACCAGGAACTAGGAGGTAAAAAGCATGAGGGAAAATGTGAATCCACACACACACACACACACACACAGACACCCACACACACACTCACCTTGACGGCCTCAGGTACGTCACTCACGGCTCCGGGGTCCAGTCTCACCAGCCGGGTCACTTCAGCTACAATGGCGTCGTTCTTAAACCTGGAAACCATAAATAACCAATCAACAGGCAGTATTTTTCAGTGGCTGAAATACAGAAATATAAATTCTACAAATATATAATACATATAGTATTAATGCATCTTTATCTGCCATTGTGCAGAAATACCGGCTTTAAAACAGAATGAATAGAAAAAGAAAGGGGGGGGGGGGGGGGCCTGTGGCGACCTGGTGGGCAGCTGCATCGCCAGGTAGGGCGCGATGCCCCAGGCCAGGTTGACGTTGTCCTTCCACTGCTTCTCGGTCAGGCTGATGTATTTGGACCTCCAGTTGGCGATGCTGGTCTCCACCGACTGCTCCGTGGCGATGGCCAGCTCCTGGGTGGAGAGCGGGTTGTACCACGTCGTCAGGCGCTCGATCTCACTGGCCTGGGGGGGGGGGGGGGGGGGGGGGAGAGTTAAAACCAGGAACTCATCATTGTCATCATCGTCATCGTCTTCATTCGTCTTCATCCCTCACCAGTAAGGCCAGCAGCAGAGTCCTGCGTTTCATGTAGTACTTGTGGAGCTGCGTCCCTCTGTTGCTCTTCTTGGACGTCCCTGAGATGAGGACAAGAGGGACAGGCAGTCAAAAACATGGAGTTTAACGTCTTCAGCCCAAATCCAAACCCCCCCTCTAAACCTCTAAACCCTGATCCCTGATCCTTGATCCCCTCGGGGACTTTAATGGACGTTACCTGTTGAATGGTTTCAGCCTGAGAGGCTACGAGGGGTCCGAATAACATAAATACGGATCGGACAGCACTTCACGTACATTTTATGTACAATTGTAGAGGAATATTGTTAAATAATCTATTTACGTGTTAGTTTTTCAATAACAACATTAATAATTACTTTAAATCCTTAAGGTTTCATGCTCTTCATTTCCTTTTTTTATCTTCCACTAGTATCACCCGTGTTTAACGTCCCAACGCTATGAATTGTGGGTAATTCCCTTGGGCAAATTCTGCAGAAATGCGGACTGACGATCATCGCTGCCAAATGTATTTGTCTCAGAATAAGCAAGTGTGGCAAGATTTTAATATAAATATATATAAATAAATAAATAAATAAAAGCAGCAGAAAGCTTTGTAAGTTTATTCAAATTTGAGGAAAATCTGTAGTTTTATTTTTTACGATTTCAAGACTTTTAGGAGTTATTGTGCGTTTGAAGACCACACAGACATCACTATAAGCAAAAAGACCGTTTCTAGCGTTAATAAAACCAGGTGACCTTGAACTCGTCTCCGTGTGCTCGCGGTCAACATGCTGAAAGTGGGCGGTACCTGATTTCTTGGACGTGGTGGACATGCCGCTGGACAGCGGGTACGTGTTGATCCACCCTTGGCTGCTCTGCTGGGAGCGAGCGCTGGAGTCCGCGTTGCCCCGGAGGTCGGCGGCGTTCATCACCGACAGGCTGTTCAGGGACGGGTCCTGGTTGTCTGTTTCACACACGGTACAGAGTCAGTTTGCCAAAGAGACACGAGCGGCGGACTCAAGACGGGTACGAATGTGAGCGAGAGAAAAGGTGGAGGTGTCCTTAAAGAAATAAGAAATAAAAAAACATCCACAAGACGGTCGACGATGATGAGGAGCCTCGGAGATGAGCTGCGGCAGGCGTTTGAAAAGCAGGATTTACATGGAGGTAGGAGTTGTCTTGAACCACTGATACTGGGTCAGATATTATTTCATGAAGTTGATTAATCAGATCCAGGATCAGCGGTTAGAGGACTCGTCTACCTGAAGCGCGTTGATGAGAATGAGAATGAGAGAATTCTTTTCTCGGGGTCGTCGGGAATGAAGGGGAGAGGAGATTTTCTGGGGTGGAAGAAAAAACATTTCTTTTTCTTTTTTTTGAACTTGTAGTTTCTTCTTTTGAAAATCTGAAGGGGCGGATGGAAAGGGGGGGGGGGGGGGGGGGGCTGACATGATGAATTATCATGCGTCTTAACGCGGATGGCAAATTTGCGCTTTTCCTCACAGATGCTTTCAGGGACAGTTTGGATGTTTAGAAGTTGGAGTTGTATGAGGTTTTACTGCAGTAGACACCAGACTGCATTCACAAAAACATTTAAACTCACAGAACAAGGCAGATGCTCCGTCCGTTGGTTTATTTATGATATTTGGACACTCACATCCCATAAAGTCAAACAATAACACAAACTAACTCCAGCAGCTCCTGAGCTCCGAGTTGTTAAACCAATGTTTTCATCAATGGAGTCTTTGAAGAGAGCAAAGAAAGAGAGCAAAGAACGGTAAAGGAGGTGAAAATATTATAAATATAATGTACACTTAAACTGATATCGACTATTTTAGGCCTACGTCAAGTACTTTGCTTCATGTACTGCAGTAATACTCTGATGACGATGTACAAGTACCTCATACAAACACGCGTCTAAAACATCACTTTGACTTTGAGGATAGAAAACAGATTGATTGTAAAAAAAAAAAGGTGTGAGAAGGAAGATATAGAAGGAGGAGAAAGAGGAATAAAAAAAAAAGGGGAAATAAGAAGGACCAAGAAAAGAACATCGAGAGAGAGAGAAATAAGAAATAATAAGCCGAGTTCATAACGTGTTGGTCGATAGATAACGGGATCTATCCGCAGCATCGTGAGGACGGACAGCGTCAGATTTGCCACGCGTGGGAAAAAGCATGCCCCCTGCAGCGCCCCCTGCAGCGCCCCCTGCAGCGCGAGCTGCAGCGCTTTAGGCTTACTTAAGAGAGAAATCGGAGAAGTGCTGGACACGATAAGCGATCCGAATATCCCGGCAGAGAGCGTGCTCGGGGCCGGGGTAGTACCAAGCTCACCGGGTGGCACCAGGTGGCACGCCGCCAGGTACTTCTTGTCGGACAGGATGCTGGCGTAGAAACGGATGATGATGCTGATGTCCTCGCGGAGAGACTTGTCCCCTTGGGTGGGAAACTTTGGAGGAGCACTGGGGGGGTTGAATCATCACTTTAATTGACTTTAATTGAACCAGATTCTCGCTACTGCATTTTATTTCTGCGCGGCGACCTTTATTCTATATGTTTTTTTTAGCTTTTTAATGTTTTTGTGAATGTTCTTAATTGTTTTTTAAATCTTGTTTTCATTTGCATTATGTTTGTATGCTTTTAATGGTTTTACGTGAAGCACTTTGAATCATCTTGTTGTTGAAATGTGCTAAACAAATAAACTACATATGTAGGTGTATGTATTGATTTTATACAAATTATTGTATATATATATATATATATATATATACATATATATATATATATATATATATATATGTATAGAGAGAGAGAAATAAGTCAACAATGTTTTTTAACTGGCAGGTCAGAAATAAAAAGTGAGTTTTTACTAAATTGTACAATTAAACGCTAACGTCAGCACGCTAACGTCAGCACGCTAACGTCAGCACGCTAACGTCGGCACGCTAACGTCGGGACGCTAACGTCGGGACGCTAACGTCGGGACGCTAACGTCAGGACGCTAACGTCAGGACGCTAACGTCAGGACGCTAACGTCAGCACGCTAACATGTTGACGTGTTGTTCACCATCTTATTTTAATGCATCAGCGCGCTAACATTTCTCAATAAGTACTAATTCTACTTTCCATCATTTGTTCCTTTGGGTTGTTTTTGGAAAAAACAAGAACTATGAAGTCATCCCCTCAAACTCCGGGACATTTTACACAGTTTTCTGATATTGTGTGCACTAAATTATAAAAATAATAATAATGAAAAACCACATTAATTGATGGGTCGAAGTCGTTACCTGAAGTAATCGAAGGCCGTAGAATAAATCTTCTCTCGGAGCACATTTCTGACCGTTGAATTGGTGAGGACGTCAGAGTGCAGCAGAGACAGACCCAGAGTCAGCAGCCTGAGGCGCACAGAGGAGTTTATTACACACAAGAACAGGGACGTAAGTGAAAGGATCCACATGTTTAACTTTACGGACCTGAAGCGAGGACCGATGGCGGCGACGTGGCGGTTCAAGCTGCTCTTCGCCCCGCCGACGTTGAGCGACAGCGAGCGCTGCAGCAAACTGCCAAAGATCTCCACTTGGTCGGCGCTGGAATACTTCGCTATCTCAAACCGCTGGACGAGAAACTGGAGAAAGAACAGAAGGGAGGGGGGGGGGGCCGGCATGAGAGGAACCAATAGGAGGAGGAGGCGATCGATACGAACGGGCAGAATGTGGTTTCCCCCGTCCCGACCTCGATCCAGATGTGGTGAGGCGTGACGTCGGGAGGGCAGGGGATCGGCTGGCTTTCCTCCGACGCGGCCAGAGGGTCGGCCTCCACCTTGGCGTCGGAGAACAAGCCCATCTTCAGCTCCACGGTCATCTGCCAGGCGCCCGCCATCTCACGCATGAACTAGGCACACGGGGAGGAGATTTAAAAAGTGCACGTCGGGAGGACGAATGCATAAAAATGACTTCAAAATGTTACGTACCGGCACTTCCACTCCGACGCGAGCCGCCAGCAGCCACTCCCAGCAGGCGATGGAGGTTTCCATGCCGTGCGCCGTGAACATCTTGAGAGGAGACCAGCAGAGGTGGTGCAGGAGCTGAGGGTCGCACTCTGGAGACACCACAGAAGAAGTCCAGGGCATTTTAAATGATCGCACAATGCGTAATTACATATATTATAACGACGCGTTGAGCCTCCGCTTTCGTTACGCAGTCATCTATTGCCACTTCAAAATAAAAGCTTAATCACATGAGTTAGAGGAAGTGAGACCTTTGGAGCTGATGAGCAAGGCGGCCAGTTTGAACATGGCCTCGGTGAAGGCCTCGGGCTGCGCCGCGTCCAGAGCCTCGCCCATCTGCCTGATCATCAGCCGGCTCAGGTCGGAATGTCCTTTAACCGCCTGGGCGAAGTGGATCATACCCGACACCTGCAGAGAGGAAAGAGACGGAGAAGCGGAGGGTTCAAAGTTCGCGTCCCACCGGAGACGCCGTTAATCTGACTGTGACGTCAAGACACAGATCTGGTGGTTCTACCTCTCCGGCGTATCTGTTCCTGAGGTTGAGGGAGGCCATGAAGTTCGAGTAGTCCTTCTTCACACAGGAGGGCCTCTCGGTCAGCTGGGTGGACTACAGGTGGAAACACATTAATACTTTATTGGGCCCTTTTCGGACAAAACGCCGCCGTCTTCACGCACCTGTACGAGTCCGTAAATGTTTACGAGAGGTCGGCGACCTACCCCCAGAGTCGTGCTCTGTCTGTTGTAGCCGGCGAAGTGCAGGATGCTCTCTGTGGCCATGGCCAGGCCGGTGTGCTGGGAGAGACCCGACACCCAGTTCTGGTGCTTGTTCAGGTACTCCTGAAAGAGGGCAGTTAACGACCAACGTTACCTTCGTACCTTCAGAGGCTTCGTTTTACTCGCGTTGGGACGCCGTGTTTACCTGCAGGTGGGATTTGGTCACGGACGGCGCCCACTTCATCGCCTCTTTCAGGATCTCCCCGCAACGTGCAGCAAAATCCTTCACGATGCTCTAAAATGAAAAGATGTGGGTTTTTTTTAAAAGAAAAATCTTTTTACACACACAGCTGGAGGAGGATTTGTTTCCCGATGTAGCGTCTGTACCTCTCTGGCTTCGTACGTATCTGGGACGGTGATTCTGTGCGGCGTGTCTGGGATGTCGTAGTACGGCGGGTCTTTATGAATGTCCTGCAATGGAGCATAAGCATCATTATTAAATGACTCCGATGCACACAGATGATGCTGCTTAAATTAATCTGAAGCTCCAGCACAATAACAAATTATTATATTTTTAAAAAGGATGTAAATGTCTAAAGTTAAAATTAATGTCAGTTCGTTGTGTTGGGACATTTAAAAAAAAAAAAAAATTCTATATTCAGAATTGTTAAGTTTATTTATTCAAATTTGATGAAAACATTTTTTTTAAATGTTTTATTAATGACACAATTTAAAAACTTTCCTTATTAATTTTTCCATTGGACTTTATGGCTGAGAAGCGTTTGAAGTTACTGAAGTGTGAAGATGACGTCGTGACTCACCGCGCTGAGCGAGAGGGAAAGCGTCTGCAGGATGTCCAGCATGGTCCTCAGCACGCGGCCGCTCCACAACAAGTGAGGGAAGCTGGGGACGGAAACACGGCGGTGACGCTCACGCTTTTAAAAACACGGTTCACCGAAGAGTGAAGTGGTCGATGCTCACGTCTCAGCCAGGCCGGATAGATATTTGTCAGCGACTCTGCGGATCCTCTTGTGGATGTGGTTGAAGTTGACCAGCAGGAACTGGGCGTGGCGCTCCAGCTCCTCCTCGTGGGCTTTGGTTTTGGGCTTAAAAAAAAAAAGACAACATGTCGTTAATTGTTGGGTCCGAGTTTGAAATGTCTGTCGAAAAAAAACGGTCGAAAAAGTTTTAAGATGTTTTTTAAAAAAAGCAGCAAATCGTCACATTTGAGAAGCTGCAGATTTTTATGTTTTGCATCAGATTTTGAAAATAGTTGCAGATTATTTTTCTGTCAATCAACTAATTAAATAATTGTGACGATGCATCGAGCACCTTGTGGTTTTCAAAAATTAATAAAATAATCTGCTAATCTTTTGGTCCCGTGGGGCAGAATGAAGAACTGCAGTAAAATATTTTAACGTGCTGCACTTATCTTTTTATTTTCCAAACAATTCAGATTTCATCACACATCATCAGACATTAAATATATTCTGTGAACACCTCACAATACAGATTGTTTGGGCCAAAGGTGAACAAAAAGAAGGAATTTGACAGTTCAGTGCCTGAAAGGGGAGTTAAAATAAATCTCCTTCACCTTCTCAGCCATCATATGCAGGAAGACCTCAAAGACCTTGTCGCTGACGGCTATCACACACTGCATCATGCCTGCAATGGAACACACGAAATATGAAGGCACATCATAAAAGAGGCAGCACCGCCCGTTTCGTGTGGCTCTTCGCTCTGCTCACCAGATTTATCCTTCTGGATCGCTCTGTCTTCAGAGTATCGAAACATGACCTGAAAGCGGTCCGAGTCCAGAGCTCGCAGCATCCTAAAAAAAAAAAACAGATAAAAAGGTCGAATTTAAAAAAAGAAATCCACACGCACGGCGCCGGCATGCGAGGCGTGGACACCGTCGGCGTACCTCATGTACTCCAGCCTGTAAACCGACAGCAAATACGTGGACATGGCAAAGTCCAGCTTGTTGATGAGAGCCGCCACCTCCGGGGGCGGGTCCAGCAGGTTGATGATGGTGCCGCGCAGGTCGTTCAGCTCCGCCTGAAACGCACAACAAAACCCACCCGTGAGCCGCGGGGTCGCCCACGTTCGTGCACGTTCGTGCGCGCCCCTCGTGCCGCCGTACCGGAGTGACGGTGTCGTTCTTCAGCGCCGAGTTGTACTGCAGCTCCGAGCGTAGCGGTTCCCCGCTGGGGAACGTGAGCAGCGGCGATTTGGTGGCGATCTCGCAGACGCCCTCGTACCACTCCTCCGGCCACAGGCCTGCAGGAGGTCAAACAGGAGGTCAAACAGGAGGTCAAACAGGAGGTCAAACAGGAGGTCAAGACGCTGACGACACAGTTTGAAAGTGAGAACGCGTTCGCCCTGATTCTCGGGCTACTGCACCTGAGCCCTCCACGGCGAAGCCCATGACCACGGAGTAGAGCCAGAAGTCCCTGAAGAGCTTCTGCAGACGAGGCTTCGCTTCCTTAATCGGAGGCAACCTCTTGGTCAGCTGACAGGAAGAAGAGAGAGAACATCTATGTGGTTATTAAAAGTGTGTTATTTAAT
>NC_046977.1:2557878-2567878 GCF_009769545.1 Cyclopterus lumpus | reverse complement strand
AGAGCAGCCTCAGCTGCTTCTACTCGGGTACTTACCTTCAAAGTACTGCGCAGAGGGGTCAGCAGGTGAGATGGGGGTCAGACACGCCCTCTCGGGGCTGGCCTGAGAACACAGGAGAGGTATTAATGGAAATACATCGCTCTTTTTAAGGGGTTGGGTTCCGGTTGGTTCTTTTTACTCGTCTCAAATGATCCACACCTGTTGACTGGAGCCTTTCCGTCTCTGAGTGTCTCCCTGACACACCGTGAGCAGAGAGCTCGGCAGGATGGAGCGGAAGTCGTTGAAGGAGCGGCGGTGCGGCGCGTCGCTGTCGTCGGCGGAGGGCGGCACGGGGACCACCGGCCGGGGGAACAGCTTGGACAGCAGCGGCTCGTCGGTGTTGCTGTAGCGGCCAAAAGCTCGGGCGACGCCGAGCAAGGTGGGCACCGTGTACCTGCACAGGTATTCTGTGCAGGAAGAGAAAAAAAAAGGGTTACAGAAGGTCGAGACGATATTAATAAGAAGCTAAGTTACGTACGGAGGAAGCAGGAGGCGTGTTATGTTGGTACCTTTATCGTGAGCCTCTGGATTCTTGCAGATATCTTGCAGGACATGCATAATGTCCATGATCGCCTCCAGGATCTGACAAAGAGGTCATAATTACGTCAAGATGATAACTTAAAGGGGAAGCCTTTTTGATCTTTTAACTGGACCCTATTTTCCCATGTTTTTGTGTCTAAATTACACACATATATATATATATATGAATATAGACACACGCACCTGTCCTCGGTAGGTCTCATCTCGTTGGGCAACGTCTGAGAGGAGCGTGACGAGACCGAAGGTGAAGTTCTCTGCGACAGGAAGGGTCTCTGCAAGACGCGAAGTTCAGCAGATAATTCAAACGTCTCTACTCAAAAGCGTACCGAACAACACGCGATTAAAAGGGAACGTCGTATGATATTTATTTCAGGCGTGTCGTTACCCCTTCCTTTGCGTTCGGAGCTCTCTTCGATCCACTGAACTCTGGGAAGCCCTCTGAGCAGCCCGAGGACGTAGGGCACGATGGCGTCTTTGTGCTGCGACACGAAAGCGTATATTTATTTATTTTTTTTAAAGGTTCCACAAAACCGAACCGGCGAGAAAACGCTGCTCACCTGCAGGTCCGACTCCACCAGGAAGACGCCCAGCGCGATGACGGCGTCTCTCCTCCTCTCGTCCAGCTGGAAGACTCCTCTGAAGTCCACGGGGCACATGCACTGTAGCTTCTGCACCTGCGAGAGGACGACACACCGACCACATCTTACTGCTGACTCACAAGTCCCGTCGCTCGCGTCTGGGATCCATTAGCGATGAGAACTTATGCGGCTGAATGTTCTGCAGGAATCCAGCCAAAAGCGGCATTTAGCATTAATTAGCTGCGAGATGGATTCATCCAGCGTTTAAACATTTTTGATTTATGCGATACGCAATGCAGAGGATGCCGTTTGCTAAAGCTGAAGATCATCTGAAATCTGTAAAAAGAAAAAGATAAAGAGATTTTGAGGTTCACTTGGCTGTATGCCAAAGCTTAACTTGTTGTGTTTAGCCACGACATCGACCTCTTATTGAGCCGGGAGTCAAATACTAAATGTTCTGGAGGTTATTGTACAAACAATGAGGCCTCCGTGCAGGAAGTTTACCACTCAGATGATCAGAAACTAAACGGCGCAAACAATAATCAATAAACTGATTAAGTTGACGGACTGAAACTTAGTTGGCAAACATTGAACAACTGAATATATTTGTTGGTTTTAAAGTTCTGGATGTTTTCATTTTTCCTGATGATCCGAGTGATTTAAGAGAAAGTAAAATCAGCAGAATACTCAATAATTAAAAATAGGAGTTGTAGCCCCCGAGCTTCACTTCCTAACGCAGACGCTCATAACGAGCCTATTTGCATGAACATAAAACAAAAGCAGAAACAGAACGACTTCTCGCTGTGTTATTTGCTACCGCAGATATTTATTTTTTTTAAATCACACTCGGCACATATTACGCTTTACTTCCTGTTTTCAGTTCAAAGTCATTTCCCCATTTTTTTTAACCTCGGCGGGGGTGTTTTCTAATCCAGACCTCCTGAGTGAGCATCACTCCACCGCATTATTCCAACCACTTCATTCCCTCTTCATCGGGCGTGTTGAATGATCACTCGTCTTCTGGGTGGAACCACAAGTGGGTTGCCTCCCTCTTGTGGTTCCTTCAGACCGTCTGTCACACTGAATAATAAATCTCCTCTTGTGGTAGAGAATATGGAGCTTGTTCTTCCTCTTTGGTATGTCCACATCAACCTGTTTGGAGTCCCGGTTGCCTCCAACTTCCCATTATTCGCAGTGGCACACACACACAGACACACACACACACACACATAAACCAACTAGTACTTCTAGACTGAAATTCGGCCCCCCGGCCTCCAGTTTTCTTAAGCTTTAATTTAGAGAAATGCACCATGTGAGCACAACATATAGGTACATATATTAAAGTGTTTCTACATTTGGACCCAGTGTATTTGGTGCATTGGAGATGCAGTAGAGAAGTAGTAAAGATATGTGGGAATGTGGGACTTTAGTTGCTGACCCAGCCTCTCGCCTCTCAGCTGAAGCGCCCCGTCGACTGTTGGTTGCTCTCGCCAGACATATCGACAACTTGTCACACGGAAAATGCTGCAATTAGTTCAAAGATCCATCGATGCAGCAGAAAGAAATGTGGTTGTGCTGTTGCTTTGAAAACCAACGGAAATTAATACAATTGAAATCAGCAATATTGGCCACTGCACCATGAGGCAGTTTGTTGCAGACTAACAGTTATTATCGTCATGTTATAGACTACAACTAACGTTATTATCGTCATGTTATAGACTACAACTAACGGTTATTATTGTTATGTTATAGACTACAACTAACGTTATTATCGTCATGTTATAGACTACAACTAACGTTATTATTGTCATGTTATAGACTACAACTAACAGTTATTACCGTCATGTTATAGACTACAACTAACAGTTATTATCGTCATGTTATAGACTACAACTAACAGTTAGTATTGTCATGTTATAGACTACAACTAACGTTATTATTGTCATGTTATAGACTACAACTAACAGTTATTATCGTCATGTTATAGACTACAACTAACGTTTATTATTGTTATGTTATAGACTACAACTAACGTTATTATCGTCATGTTATAGACTACAACTAACGTTATTATCGTCATGTTATAGGACTACAACTAACGTTATTATCGTCATGTTATAGACTACAACTAACAGTTATTACTGTCATGTTATAGGACTACAACTAACGTTATTATCGTCATGTTATAGACTACAACTAACGTTATTATCGTCATGTTATAGGACTACAACTAACGTTATTATCGTCATGTTATAGACTACAACTAACGGTTATTATTGTTGTTATAGGACTACAACTAACGTTATTATCGTCATGTTATAGACTACAACTAACGGTTATTGTTGTGATGTTATAGGACTACAACTAACGTTATTATCGTCATGTTATAGACTACAACTAACGGTTATTATTGTTGTTATAGGACTACAACTAACGTTATTATCGTCATGTTATAGACTACAACTAACGGTTATTGTTGTGATGTTATAGACTACAACTAACGTTATTATCGTCATGTTATAGACTACAACGTTATTATCGTCATGTTATAGACTACAACTAACAGTTATTATTGTCATGTTATAGACTACAACTAACGTTATTGTTGTGATGTTATAGACTACAACTAACGTTATTGTTGTGATGTTATAGACTACAACTAACGGTTATTATTGTCATGTTATAGACTACAACTAACGGTTATTATCGTCATGTTATAGACTACAACTAACGGTTATTGTTGTGATGTTATAGACTACAACTAACGTTATTATCGTCATGTTATAGACTACAACTAACGTTATTATCGTCATGTTATAGACTACAACTAACGGTTATTGTTGTTATGGTATAGACTACAACTAACGTTATTATCGTCATGTTATAGACTACAACTAACGGTTATTATTGTTATGTTATAGACTACAACTAACGGTTATTATTGTCATGTTATACACTACAACTAACGGTTATTATCGTCATGTTATAGACTACAACTAACGGTTATTATCGTCATGTTATAGACTACAACTAACGGTTATTGTTGTGATGTTATAGACTACAACTAACGTTATTATCGTCATGTTATAGACTACAACTAACGGTTATTATTGTTATGTTATAGACTACAACTAACGGTTATTATTGTCATGTTATAGACTACAACTAACGGTTATTATCGTCATGTTATAGACTACAACTAACAGTTATTGTTGTGATGTTATAGACTACAACTAACGTTATTATCGTCATGTTATAGACTACAACTAACGGTTATTATTGTCATGTTATAGACTACAACTAACGGTTATTATCGTCATGTTATAGACTACAACTAACGGTTATTGTTGTGATGTTATAGACTACAACTAACGTTATTATCGTCATGTTATAGACTACAACTAACGGTTATTGTTGTTATGGTATAGACTACAACTAACGTTATTATCGTCATGTTATAGACTACAACTAACAGTTATTGTTGTGATGTTATAGACTACAACTAACGTTATTATCGTCATGTTATAGACTACAACTAACGGTTATTATCGTCATGTTATAGACTACAACTAACGGTTATTGTTGTGATGTTATAGACTACAACTAACGTTATTATCGTCATGTTATAGACTACAACTAACGTTATTATCGTCATGTTATAGACTACAACTAACGGTTATTGTTGTGATGTTATAGACTACAACTAACGTTATTATCGTCATGTTATAGACTACAACTAACGGTTATTGTTGTGATGTTATAGACTACAACTAACGTTATTATCGTCATGTTATAGACTACAACTAACGGTTATTGTTGTGATGTTATAGACTACAACTAACGTTATTGTTGTGATGTTATAGACTACAACTAACGGTTATTGTTGTGATGTTATAGACTACAACTAACGTTATTATCGTCATGTTATAGACTACAACTAACGGTTATTGTTGTGATGTTATAGACTACAACTAACGTTATTATCGTCATGTTATAGACTACAACTAACGGTTATTGTTGTGATGTTATAGACTACAACTAACGGTTATTGTTGTGATGTTATAGACTACAACTAACGTTATTGTTGTGATGTTATAGACTACAACTAACGGTTATTGTTGTGATGTTATAGACTACAACTAACGTTATTATCGTCATGTTATAGACTACAACTAACGGTTATTGTTGTGATGTTATAGACTACAACTAACGTTATTGTCGTCATGTTATAGACTACAACTAACGGTTATTATCGTCATGTTATAGACTACAACTAACGGTTATTGTTGTGATGTTATAGACTACAACTAACGTTATTGTCGTCATGTTATAGACTACAACTAACGTTATTACGTCACGAATCCATTCGCGTTATGAAACAGTGACGTCACACCGTTTCCTGTGTGAACGGGAGCCACCTTGATATCGATTATTGATTCCAACGGGAGACGTCGAGTCTTCGGCATTCAACAAGACAAGATGTACAAACACAGAGCCGCCATTGCGTCTCAACGTGACCTCGGCCCACCGACACGCGTGTGCCCGTGTTTTCAAACCCGTCCCCACCGACCACACACACACACCTGGCGGGCAGGCGAAGTTTACACACGGGCCCTTTGACGTCTTTCCGACAGGTAACAAGCGCGTGCCCGTCGCCGTTAAGCTCATCGTTACCTTTTCTATCGGTGCCTCCCGGTGCGCCGCCAGCGACCGGGCCAGAGACAACACGGTGTTAAAGTAGAAGCCCCGGTTCCCCCCTCCGTTGAGAGACATGTTTTTTAAAGACTCCTTAAAACCGCCACGAGACCGCAAACATCTTCTTTCATTCGGTCCCGACGAGCAGCGGCGACGCGCACCGACCGACTACGGCAAGCGCGAGGTGGTCAAAAGAACGCGAAGCAAGGTCACGGTGAATAAAGATAACTAAGTAAATTTACTCAATGTTTGCGGTACGCTACTTGGTACTTATACTCCACAACATATCAGAGAGTAATATTGTACTTTTTACGAGTTTTTTTTTTTACCACTTAGCTACCTGATTTCATGTAGTACTTGTTACTATGGATTATGCAATCAAGAAGTACAATAACTTGTATTTAATTAAATGAGCGCGGTGCCAGCTGCAACATAAAAGTGAACACATTAATGCATCAGTAATAATAACTATATATTATTCTGAAATGGATCATTCTGAGTACTTTTATGTTGGGTACTTGCACTTTTACATATGGAAACTTTTTAATGCGGGACTGTTAGAGTATTTCTCCACTGTAGTATTGGTACATTTACTTTTGGTGGTAGTGTCTCTGAGCACCAGGGTCCCTTCAGAAAACCTCTAATTTTACTGCAGCAGGGTCTGACAGTCCACCCCTCTCAGTCCTGGTTCTGGTTCTCTCCGTGCCCCCCTTCCCTCCAGCGGGTCCATCATAAGTCTTGGGTCTGTGGTGTCGGCTCCCGGAGAGGAGGAGCTCTCCTCCTCTTGAAGCTGGATTTGAGTCCGTCCACGGTGGACTGGTCTCTGCTGGATCTGGGTCTGTCCACGGTGGACTGCATGATGTCATCAGGTTTCGCCAGAATCCGACCCGGTGGCTCCGATGAGGAGCTTTAAGAAGAACTCTATAGAACCAGACCATCTTCTCTCTGGTGGTCTGTCTACTGACGGAGGTCTAGAGAGGACCAGGACTACACTGAGACTGGTTCCTCACAGGGACTTTCAGAACCAGTTTAAATGCAGGACATTTTATACATTAGTATTTTTAATATACTTATAAATAGTTATAAATGAACACAACAAAATAAACGGTCTGATCAAATATTTATTTGTGAGAATACTTGTTAGAATGAAGGCACAATACTCGGTTTTAACTGCCGTCATTCCTAATATATATTGTATATATATTCCTCTGATCGAGTAAACATTTGCAAAACAATTAGTAGCAAACAAACATTCCTTTGAGCAGACATTTGTTGGCACGTTGGCTCGTCAGTTGGTGTAAAAACGAAATAATTAAAAAAGTTAAACATTTAAAATCTGCAATAAAAATCTATCCTCAAGCACTCTCGTCCTTCCTGGAATGAGATTGAAGGGCACTATTAACGGCACTTCTCAAAACAAAACAAAATTTAAAATAGCAAAAAGATTCATCGGAGAAAAAAAAGCATTTTTTTTTCGATGAATTTAGAATAAAAATACAATAATTTTTTTTAGAGAAGATACCAACGTCTCACAAATACCTCATAAAAAACCTGGAATTAAACCTCTGGCACCCCCCGCGGCCTGTGCACCGTTATTAAAACAACATTAAACCATTTTCATCTCAAAAATCAAACACATTAGGCACTTCTTTTATATTTTCATAGCAACTCGTTAAGTTAATTTTTTTTTTTTTAAACATCTCTGCGACCTAAAAGTGAACGCCTCAACAGCTGCTTAGTAGAAATGTGCATTTCTAAAAGGAGGTTGTGTGACATCATGAATAAAATCCCGCTACAATCTTGATTAATCGTGATTTAAGGCAGTTAATGGGTTTTCAAACGTCTTTTTAGAAGAAATAAAAAATCCATTTCTTGCATATAAAAAGAGGGCGTTAACATCTTTCATCTCCGGTATAATCTCTCATTTCAAGTATAACGTCTTTGTCTACAGTGTCTACATCACATTGCGTCGGGTCTTGGGTCCTCTTTATATTAACTATGTAAAACATGAATAGACCAATCTGAATAAATGCCTCGTTACGTTCCCTGAGGAACTCCCCCTCCCCCATTTTGGAATTTAAAGAGAAAAAAAAAAAACAGCGAGTGGAAGCAATCTGGACCTTGTTGTTGTTGTTGTTTTTATGCAGATGAGACTTCCACCAGCTGTGTTATAAATAAAAATCAAAGAACATACCAAATCCCTTTCTTCTTCTCTCTGTGTAAATCACGTAGAGGTAGATATTAGACTGCTAATGTGGACGCGCGTCCCGAAGCTCTCGTGCGTTTCAGTCCGTAATCCAAACTTTGTTGAGGACCTTCACGACTTCCTCGTAGATGATGAAGACGATGGCCACGTCCATGCAGACCCGACCCAGCCGGGGGACAGTACCTTTGTAGAACCTGAACAAAGGAGGCACACCAAAAGGCTTTAAACACTTGCAAAAGGTTATTTAGAAATTAATTATCACAAAAATCTGATTGCTTTTCTACACAAAACACCACAACTAATATTACCGATATTTTTAATTAATTTATAATCCAAAATGATGGTGGGTGGATAAACCATTGAAAAGTATTACAGGCATAAATATCAGTAAAAACATGTATATGAATTATTTGACAACATAAGTGGGCCCGGGATGGTACCTATATCAATATAAAATAATAATTATAAAATATATTCATGGATTTATAATTATAAAAATATTATAATTACAGTAATAATAATAATAATAATAATAAACCTAATTTATAGAGCAGTTTTCCATCAAGAGATGTAGCTTTAAATTAATTCAAATAATTAATTTTAAAACTCACGCCTTGGGTCCTTCGTGCTTCATGATCTTGACGGCACAGTCCATGGTGCTCTTGTACTTGTGGGCTTCGAGACCCTGTGAAATAACACACAGTGCTCGTTACTCGGGGGGGGGGAGAGGGTTAAAATACGTGAGCGTCTTCCAACGGGGGTGAACGTGAACCTCGACCGACCTGCATTCGGGTCTTGATGACGTCCAGCGGCGTGTTCCCGAACACGCTGACGGCCCCGGCGACGGCCCCGAACAGCCCCGTCATCAGAGGGTTCATGGCTTTGTTGGGGTCGTCGCCTTCAGCGTGCAAAAAGAAACAAAAAAAAGATGAATCTTATATTCTTTTCGGGGTTGCATGATGGGTGATTACAAAAGAGATGTGTGCGTCCGCACACACACACACACACACACACACACACACACACACCTTTGTACCAGTTCCTCAGGGACGTCATGACGTAGAAGCGCATGGCCTGGTTGGAGCCTTGCTTCAGCACGGTGGCGGTGAGGCCTTGGTACGTCCCCTTCAGTCCTGCAGACACAGTACGAGACCGTCATCGAGAGCAGGAGCCAATGAGGCCGAGCGGGAGTCAACGAATCGAATCCAGAGCTTAAGACCCATCGAGAGGCTGCAACTTTGTGCAGAACTCTGCTGCTCGACGCTAAGAGTAAAACATGGAGCACATCGCTCCGGCCTCCAGAATGGATTTTAAAGTCCTTCTAGTGGAGCACAAAGTTGTAAACATGGTTCATACACATTTCCATGATATTAAACCAAATTTCGATATGCAGCCAAGCATGGTTAAATCTCCACTTCCCTGGCGTAGTGGATTACCCTGAGCTACGGTTGCTATGGCCACCGAACCTTTTCAGTTAAGGAGCGTATGCTTGCTTATATTTTGACCGTCTTTCTTTTAAAAACATATTAATTATTTCAAACTCAGCGTAAATGAACATGTGAATATAATAAATTTACATAACTTTCCCAAAACGTTTGGGATTTAATTTTTTATTTTGACAGACGTCGGTTGACGTTTACCATTTCGCCAAAAACACTAGTTTGCTTCAAATGACCTTTAATGTCTAAACATTTTTTTCTCTTATTTTTAAACGTTTTAATTACACACCAAAAATGTACAAATATTTATTCCTGCCACTTTTATTTATTTTATAAAAAGAAGGCTTTAAAAAAAACATTTAAATGTCCTTTGAGCGCCAAAGTCTGTATGAAATGTGCCGTATGAATAAAGATTATTATTAATATTAAATAATAAAAAAAAAAAAAAAAGAAGAGACCGTCCTCACCTTCAACTCTTATAATCTCCCTCACTCCGTGGAAGA
>NC_046977.1:2527878-2552878 GCF_009769545.1 Cyclopterus lumpus | reverse complement strand
ACCCTCTCCACCCGCGACGTGGGGCGAAAAGGAGGAAAGAAAAACGCCATGTTGGTCACCAACATTTAAGGAGGACCGGAGAGATTGAATTACGTTCAATACGACGCGTCGCCGGCAGAGGGCGCTGTTTCTCACTCTCTTGTTCGCAGATTAATATGGAAATACTCATTTTCCATTTATTTTGTACATGTATATATATATATATATATATATATATATATATATACCTCAAACATTGAGTGAAGTAAATATATATTTAGATTTATCTTTTATTTTTATATATATTAATAATGATAATAATAATGGAAAATGCCAAGTACCTCAATACTTGAGTAAAGTAAATTCTTAAAAAGTTTATTCATCCTCCGTGTATATATATATATATATATATATATATATATATATATATATATAATTTATATGTAGCATTAATAAAGATAAACACACACATTCACACTATATCTGTATTAATACATTTAGGAAGACTTTATTTTAATGCCCTTTCATAAAAAGGTTCAATCCTAATCCTCAATTTTAACCCAAATTCTTCTTCTTTATGGGATATAGCTTTATTCACGTTGCTGCTGGATGTGAGATCAGAAGCTCAAAACCACAATATCTTTTTATCAGAAGCCATCAGGGTTTTTGTCAGTGCTCATCATGGAACACACAGGTGGGCGGGTTTTAATATCAAAACGTTGTATTTTAATTGTTTATCATTTCATTTGTTGCACTTAAACACCAAAAGTGAGAGTTATATTAGATTTAAAGGTGTTTGGTGCGTGACAACCGGTTTATTCTGGTATGAGAAGCTTTTCGTGTTCAGCACACAGGAGGCCCCCACGACCTCTGAGCCGGGGTCTTCAGTTCATCTCTAGGGAGTGAAGCGGTGCCCTTTGAAGTGTGTGGTACTGTGTGTCAGTCTGCTGGTTTAAAGGCTCTACTCTGTGTTATTTCATTGAATGTTTCAACATGTCGGCATGAGCCTGTTGGTAGAGGAGCGCTCAGGCAGCGGCTCTCAGAGGTCATCGCTGCAGCAACACGACGCAGCACCGAGCGGCTATAAACCAGAACAATCATCGTTACACTGCCTTTACACACACTTACACACACACTTACACACACGTGTGCTTTCTGTTTGAACGGAACATTTAAGCTTCAGCTTTGGTTTACCTTCAGGACGGGCTGTATGCATCATTTACATATATATATATATATATATATATATATATATATAATGTAAATTCAGAACATTTGGTTTTTGGACGATTGACATTTATTTGCTTTCGAAAAGCAAGAAAATTCAAGTGGCGCTTCCTTTATTGACAAGCTTCTCCTTGCAGTCGTCATAGCAACCTGAAGCACAATAACAAACCAGTAAAATATGAAATATAAATTTTTCTGAAAATAAATATTAATATATATTTTAAATGAGCTACAGCAACATGCAGTAATTTGCAGGAATGTGAGGATAAGACTGTGTGTGTGTTGGGTTCACATGTGTGTGATGTCGCGCCATCTGGTGGACAGAGGGAGGAACTGCACCTTCAACAGCAATCTGGAGTTCCGGCCTCCACCAGCCAATCACGTGGCTGTTTTAAGCAAACAATTCAAACTGTTTCCAGAAGCCCAGACGTGTACATTTCTAACTATATCATTGTTAATTAAACATTTAGGGGTTTTAAAACCGAGAGTTGGACCGACTAGAAAAAAGAAAAAGCAATTTTAGAACAATGTAGAAACTACATTTATAGATTAATTAATTCATAAATAATATATTCTTGCAGCCTATCAACAGTTATCTAACGGTGCTTTCTATATAACTGGCTGTGTGGGGTAATAAACCAAAGAGTTGCGTCATTTTGACGTTTCAGTTATTAATATATAACTGTTGAGTTAGTTTAAAGGGACTAAAACCCATAATAATGGATGCGATACAAAAGAAAACCATAGAGAGAAAGGAAGTAATATCACCAGAGTAGAAACTTCCTCCAGCAGCCAACGGGAGCTTTTCACCCTGTTAGATCCATGCTGTCTCCATACAACTTTGCAAACAAATATTTATAGCAGAATAACTTACAATACTCAATGTAAATACAGCAGTTAATGTAAATATATAGTTAAAAACGTAATCAGTCATCTCCAATACTTTTACCTAAAATTACTTTTAACCAGCAATGCCAACAGGAAGCTGCAAGTGTGTTCAAAGGTCAATCTTCTGCAGGCTTACATATTGTTTGGATAGTTTTAGGAAGGTTAATATGTGGCTAAATGATTGAGCTTGTTGTAGCTTTGATGAGAGAACGTGTAACACAAAAATCAGACCTTGTATGTTGACATTTCTTACTTTTTAAATATTTACACATAATGTATGTTAGATGAAAATAAGACTATCCTCATTATTAGTAGACGCAGAGGTCATTATAATGAAAACAACTTAGAATAGTTATTCTTTTTGTATTATTATTAATATTATGGGGATACTGATATCTGATTTCAATAATAACCTGATAACAATAACTATATCAACATATATTATTAATATATTTGCCCCATGGGTCAGACACCCCTGGGCTCGGCCCCAAATATCAGGTGCTTCTTGTAAATAAATTAAAAAAAATGTTGTACCCTCGTTCAACTTTTTATTGATCATTTTCTGCACCTGAATGGCTTCAATTAAACGCGTGTAACTTGCGCGTTAACCGCTCGGTTGAAGCTTCCTCTTCGCGGATCTTGTGGGATCACCATCTCGCTCTCCCTGTCGACTCTTTGTTCGTCTTTCTCCCTGCTACTGCGCATGCTCCACATGTCTCCTTCATTGTGCCCTGTAGACGTTCCCAAACTAAGCTAGCGGCCAGCAGCATCACGCCGGTGACAGTCCAGACTCCACAGACTCCCCCTTCCAGACGCCTTAGCACCGGTGAGGAGACTAAACGACCAGAATGTCATTAAATACGTAGCTTTACAACACGCGCGTGACGATGTACGTGACGAATTCCACCCAAGGTTAGCTTAGCATCGTGGGTGCTTAAGCTAACGGCAGTTATGTTATGTAATGTGATGTGTTAGCTTTAAACGCGCAGTTTAATGCCGGTTCGAGGACGTTTCCCCGTTTAATAGTGCACATATTCTCTGTATTAGCTCGGTGTGCGGCGAGTGATCGTGAACGCAATCAGCAGAAGCTAACTAGCTTAACTAGCTATAGCAAGTTAGTCGGTGTCCATCTGTCGCGTCATGTCTTTCTTTTTTTTTATTGCTCGTTAGCTCGTTGCTGCACTTTTAGCTAGCTAGCGGCACACACCTCTTTTCACCCATCTGCTGTCCTTTGTCCCCCAGAATAAGAGGTGCAGCACCACGTCAGGTAGTTTATGCAGGAAAGTGCAGCTTTGTTCAGGTATTTAATGCAGCTGATCGCACATCTCGATGAGGATGAGGATGAGGGCCCTTCTTCTTCTTCTTTTACAACCTTGAGAGCCTTTTGTTCTGCAGCTCTCTGTGCCATTTCAAGTATTCCCGTGTGTATTTGTACTCGTCTATTGGGTTGAATGTATATTTGTTTGTGGGGGGAATGCATTACTATTTTAATTATGTTTAATGTTCTAAAAGAACAGCTTGTTCCTGCTGCAGGAGTTCACCTTCAAACTGGTTATATCATTATATATTTTATATTCTGTTGCGTTGTTTCACCTGTATTGACTTTAATTTGTGTAAACTGCCCTCAGTGATGAAGATGATGATGATGAACAGATTAGATTCATCTTTATTGTCATTGCACTGAAATAAACTAAAATGAAGTTTAGCATCTAACCAGATGTGCACAATAATAAAATGAGATAATATTAATCCCGAAGGAAGTTTCATTCAAGATTACACCTGAAGAATTAAAGTATACTAGAAGTATACAGTACTGACAGTGTACAGAATATAGTACACAGTGCAGGTATAGTATAAAACATCTAGTGCACGTGCGGTGCCATTTTTATACAGAATAAACAGCTGTATCTGATATGCATAGTGTATATATAGTGGTGTACAAATACTCTGTAGTTCAGTACAGTAGCACAACGTGTGTGTGTATATAAGAATACGTTGAACAAGTGCATTTATTTATTTTACTAGCTTACATCCTCTCTAAGAGTTCTTCGACAGGTTCTTTTGGTCCTAAACCATCACAACGCCGGAGCGGAGAAGCTTCCTGATTGGTCGGTTGTCGTGAGGGTTAAAGGTCAGAGACGAGCTGATCCCATTACTGCCTCTTGTCTCCTGCAGCATGATGGCCGTCCCTCCTTCATACGCCGACCTGGGCAAGGCTGCCAAGGACATCTTCAGCAAAGGCTACGGTGAGTTCAGTGTGAGCCCAGCCGGTAAACGATGCACCCAGACGGGTAAACGATGCACCCAGTATTTTTTTATTCTGTAAAATGTGACGCTACCAGGAATCGTTAGCTTAGCATAATGACCGGACTACGAGCCTGGCTCTCTCAAGGGGTTACAACATTATAATCATGTTAATCTACATGTTACCACTCTTGTGTTTAACCTGTACCAAATGTTGTACAGGTGTTATGTGCACGACTTTATGCTAAGCTAAGCTAGCCGTCTCCTGACTCCAAAAAATTTCCCTTTTACATCTTCTCGCCAAAACTCACCCGTCTGTCTCCCGTCTGTCACCCGTGTGTCACCCGTCTGTCTCCCGTGTGTCACCCGTGTGTCACCCGTCTGTCTCCCGTGTGTCACCCGTCTGTCTCCCGTCTGTCACCCGTGTGTCACCTGTCTGTCTCCCGTGTGTCACCTGTCTGTCTCCCGTGTGTCACCTGTCTGTCTCCCATCTGTCACCCGTGTGTCACCTGTCTGTCTCCCGTGTGTCACCCGTCTGTCTCCCGTCTCCCGTGTGTCACCCGTCTGTCTCCCGTCTGTCACCCGTGTGTCACCTGTCTGTCTCCCGTGTGTCACCCGTCTGTCTCCCGTCTCCCGTGTGTCACCCGTGTGTCTCCTGTGTGTCTCTCCAGGCTTCGGAGTGGTGAAGCTGGACCTGAAGACCAAATCACAAAGTGGAGTGGTGAGGACGCTTCTTCCTCTTCTTCTTTCTTTAGTTTTAACCTGTTGTCATGTTCTCAAAGCTTTCTGCCCGCCCCCCCCCCCCCCAAACCTCCCCTGCCCCCCCTCGTGCTGCCACCACTTGGCGTAGCTCCAAAATAAGCCTCAAACCGGGAGCTCGAAGGAGTCCGAGCTGCGCTGATCGTTGTTTGTCCTAAACAAACGAACCCTTGTGTGTGTGTGCGTGTGTGCGTGTGTGTGTGTGCGTGTGTCTCTCTCTCCACGCTGCTGCTCGTCTGCTCCGGACTCTAATGTAGATGGTAAGATGGGAGTCGGAGCCGACGGCTGTTTATTCGTTACGACCGCCACCAACTTCCTGGTGTTTCTTTTGTCTTTTTGGTTGTTGTTGTTGTTGTTGTTGTTGTTTTATACGTCTTTGTGATACAACAGCATGAATATCGGTGTGTTTTTTTTCTTTATGTCTTTTATTTGCGTGTCATCGCTCATAATCAGATCCAACTTTTCATGTCTTTGTGGAGTTTTGAAAACATCGTTTACTTCGAGGCGACATTTTAACCAGAAGCTCTAAATCAATACGTTACATTATAATGATTATTTATTCATGCTGATAATCACAGAGTGCGGTCGCTCAAAACATCCCAACAACTATGGGATGGATTGCCGGTGAATCTTGTGCCGACGTTCATGGTCCTCAGAGGATAAATCCCACTGACCTCTGAGGATTCGAGGTCCCCGGAGGATACTCTCTTAACCCTTGTGCGGCTGCTTCGACTTCCCCTCTAGCGCCACCGTCTGGCCAACGTCTTTCTGGTTTCTGAGCGCAGAACCAACAAACAAACAAACAAACAAACAAGTGAGAAGCTTTAAGAGTCGCATCGCCTTCGAGCTTTAATTTAAGAGCGTTTTTTAGAGACGGACGCGGTGAATATTTGAGGAATTGTCGGTCTCTAATTTTCTTTTACACGTTTTAATTCTTCCCGTTTAACAGACAATCGGTTAATAACGGTTATTTTTTCACCTCCTATAAAATTCTGAATTCAACACCACGGACGGCGTCACCAATTCAGACGCTCTCAATTTAAATGGCGTCCGGTTAATATGATGAAGTATAGAAAGAAAAAGAGTCAAAGTCTTTCAGCAGCTGTGTGAATATTTCAAGTTAAATTCTCAATTAAAGAAGATATATTTTTGTTTTTGTTTTTTTAAACCATGCACACTTTATAATTTCTCATAATTTAAATCACAATATCAATATTCATCAATATTCATCCGTGTGTGTTTCTGGTGCATGGATTCATGTTCGGTTGTTTTTATTTCTGTACATTTTGTGAATAATGCATTTGTGTATATTTCGTAATAACGAAATCTAAATGTCTTTTTTCTTTTTCTTTTTTTTCATTGGTGAATTTAAAAGTCTGTCGTCACGTTTTTATGACGTCGCCCGTAAAAATGATTTTTTTGTTGTTGTGTTTATATAAAATAGTGCAGCCAGCGAGAGAGTCTTATATTGAGGTTAATTATTAAATTGAATTAAATGTCTGAACTTTTGTTCATGAAGAAAACTAAATATTTAAGATTAAAACATGTTTTTTTTGCCGATGGAAACTTCTACAAATAGTATAAAACCAATAACATCGATTTAGAACGATCTGATCTTGGATTGTCCACATTATGAGTCGACGCTCAAACTATCGGGTGCATCCCGCTGATGATCCGACCTCTGACCTCTGATCTGACCTCCAGGAGTTCAACACGTCCGGCTCCAGCAACACGGACACGGGGAAGGCCGCCGGCAGCCTGGAGACCAAATACAAGATGAAGGAGCTCGGCCTGAGCTTCAACCAGAAGTGGAACACGGACAACACGCTGGCCACCGAGGTCACCGTGGAGGACCAGGTACGCGCCCGCAGGCGGATTTCAAAATAAAAGCGTTTGTTTTATTATTAATACGAAGTCTTAACGGCGTGTGGTCACTTTACCGACAGCTGACTCAAGGACTGAAGGTGGCCTTGGATACGTCTTTTGTACCAAACACGGGGTGAGGCGGCGTTTACTTGTTTACATATAGTGTACATATTGTTTTTATTTGTTGTGTCGTAATATGTTGAACTGTACTGATAATATTAGGACACTGAATTGTAAAAACCTGGAATACAGCTGGAAATTAGCTTTCAAATTGAAAAATGTTGATTAATGCGCACAAATAAATAAATAAAATAATTGTGGTTCAGGCCTTAAAGTAGGAAAACCTCACTTGTTTATCATGTTTTCTTTTTGTAAAATTAGCTGCTATTTTCACTTGTTTTTAAAACTACATTGGAAGCTTATATCTTATTTTAAAAACACCTCACAAATGTTAAACATCTGGCTACTGGAGTTATCAGGAGTTGGGGATTAGTTATATTTGTATGTGGGATTAAAGAAGAAGGAAGAAGAGATGGACACACAGTAAATAAACTAACCGTTAATATCTAACATAATAAATACATTTTTCAGTAAGAAGAGCGGAAAGCTGAAGTCGGCCTACAAGCGCGACTTCGTGAACCTGGGCTGTGACGTTGACTTCGAGGGTCCCATCATCCACGCCGCTGGCGTGTTGGGCTACGAGGGCTGGCTGGCCGGCTACCAGATGGCCTTCGACACGGCCAAGTCCAAACTGGCCCAGAACAACTTCGCCCTCGGATACCGAGCCGGGGACTTCCAGCTGCACACCAACGTGTGAGTACTCACGTTTAATACTCCTCTGGTTGTATAGAAGTCTATGCTTCATGTGTTAAAGCTGCATTCTCTCTACTGACCACCAGGGGGTGACTCCTCTGGTTGTATAGAAGTCTATGCTTCATGTGTTAAAGCTCTCTCCTGACCACCAGGGGGCGACTCCTCTGGTTGTATAGAAGTCTATGCTTCATGTGTTAAAGCTGCATTCTCTCTCCTGACCACCAGGGGGCGACTCCTCTGGTTGTATAGAAGTCTATGCTTCATGTGTTAAAGCTGCATTCTCTCTCCTGACCACCAGGGGGCGACTCCTCTGGTTGTATAGAAGTCTATGCTTCACGTGTTAAAGCTGCATTCTCTCTCCTGACCACCAGGGGGCGACTCCTCTGGTTGTATAGAAGTCTATGCTTCATGTGTTGAATCTGCATTCTCTCTCCTGACCACCAGGGGGCGACTCCTCTGGTTGTATAGAAGTCTATGTTTCATGTGTTAAAGCTGCGTTCTCTCTACTGACCACCAGGGGGCGACTCCTCTGGTTGTATAGAAGTCTATGCTTCATGTGTTAAAGCTGCATTCTCTCTCCTGACCACCAGGGGGCGACTCCTCTGGTTGTATAGAAGTCTATGCTTCATGTGTTGAATCTGCATTCTCTCTCCTGACCACCAGGGGGCGACTCCTCTGGTTGTATAGAAGTCTATATACATGACTCTACTTCTCTTGATTTATTCCCTCAGTAAACATTGTAAACATTAGTTTTTGGTCTCAATCTCTAGTTTCAAGTCTTCTTCAATACAGCGTGATGTTCATTTAGTAAATTATGGTCACTTAGAGTCAAACAGACCATAAAGCAGGGGATCCTTTATCGTCTGTCCTATCACCTTTTTCTTTTCTTTTTTTCCTCCTCAGCAACGACGGCACCGAGTTCGGCGGCTCCATCTACCAGAAGGTGAACGAGGAGCTGGAGACGGCGGTGACTCTGGCGTGGACGGCCGGCAGCAACAACACTCGCTTCGGCATCGCCGCCAAATACAAGCTGGACAAAGACGCCTCTCTGTCTGTGAGTGCTGACAATAAAACACGAGAAATCTACTGCTTTAAAGAAACATACCAGAATGAGCCTCATATGTCTCACTTCTTCACCCTTCAGGCCAAAGTCAACAACGCCAGTCTGATCGGGGTCGGTTACACTCAGAGCCTTCGGCCAGGTAGGCAACTTACCCGGTGACCTTTGACCCACAACGCCCTTTTTAAGGGCGTTATTTTTATTTAGGCTCCCGTCACATTTTTCTCTCTGTGGTCTTTAAATTTTCTCTAATATATAAAATATAACACGTCTTTGGTGCAAAAATAACACGTTAATCATAAAAACGCGGAAAAGCACAAGTTACATTTCCGTGATGATTTATTTGACAAAAATTGTAAAAGAATGGAATCTATATATTCAACATTTATACACGTAGAAAGAAAACATATTTACATGTTTAGAGCCTCTGCTCAGCAGTCAAAGTGTCTCTGAATTGTCAGAATTTAATGTTTTTTTTTTACAGAATCTGATTAAAGTAAACAGTTTATAAATAAAAAATAAATGTTTCAAGATTCGTTCCATTCGCTTAACCATGCGATGTGTTCAAGGACCATCGTAAAGAAGAAAGTCTGATAATGATGACGGCGATTGTTTAAAGGAGACATGAGTCTTAATTCCGCCGGCAGAGTTTTTGGGCTTCAGAAAGTTCTGAGATACAAAGTGGACTTAATCTATGATTGATTTCAGGAATTAATTAACTCCACTATCTCTTCAGTGATTGGTCGACAGCAGCTTATTAACATAAGTTGTGTTTAACGGCGTCGGCTCGGGTTGCTGGTGTAGGTTTCTTTTACATTTTAATTATTTGCCGGGAGTCACAGTGACGAATGCCGGTTCAGTTGGTTCGCAAGAAAACCGGTTTGAGCTCCAAACCCGACCCGAAAAACCGGAAACGGTGCGAAACCAACGGCAACGGCCTCGAAAAAAAACACGTCCGGACACGTTTTCACCCTCGGGTGAGAAAATACATCGAAGCAGATTTGAAATAAACAAAGCAGTTCAGAGGAGTTTTTTTGTAAAGAAAGTTTATTGTAGCGCACAAAAGAAAAATATAAATGTTCCTATTTGTGTCAAAAAGCATTTAATTTAGTTTTAATTAACAAAAAGGCAAACACTAGTTATAAATGAGATTACTGGTAATTATTAGCTCTTAATGGTAAATACATTTATTTTGCTGCTTCCCTTCAGGTCACTTTAATCTAAGTAATTCCATCACCACTATTATTATGTAAAAAATACAATAAATCCATGCAGTTAGTAAATATTTGCAGGTCGTACATCGACCCGGTAAACAAACATTAAATATCATTATAAAGTGCTCCGTGTCTCTGCAGGTGTGAAGGTCACGCTCTCCGCGCTGATCGACGGGAAGAACTTCAACGCCGGCGGTCACAAAGTCGGGATGGGCTTCGAGCTGGAGGCGTAAAGGGGAGAAGGAGAAAGAAGCCCCCCCCTCACCACCAACAACCCCCACACACACTCCACCACCATCTTGTAGCTCCCCCCCCCATCTCACGAGCATTTCCTGACTGCTAGTCGAGCCTCGTCACCCGAGAGACGAGTGGATTATTACAGATTTATGGTCATGGAAGTGACGCTATTTATTTCCCCGTCGTCGTCGTCGTCGTCGTCGTGTCCCGCGGTTAAAATAAAATAAATGGTGTTTGTTTTGTTTTTTTTAGCACTTTTGGGGACGTCTTATTTAATCCATTTAAATGTTTCACGACTGAAATATATTACAAATAAATAAACGTCTTAAAATACAGTCGATTGACCTCCTGATCAAAAGGCTTTTCGTGGGGTTACTACGTAAGAGGGGCGTTGTCATGACGATCCTTTGAGTAAAATCTAAATGTGTTGTTTTTTTTGTGTGTTTATCCTCCATCTAATTGTGTCATGATTATAAGGCTAGTTTTTTTTTGTCACTTCGAAACGGTACCTAATTTTTTTTCCAATGTCAATTAAGGGAATTAAAATATAAATCATGTCTCATACAGTTGTCATTCTTTTTTTTTCCATCCAAATATGGTAGAAAAAGTGTGTACGACTTTACTCATTAGTGTAGCATTCAAATGGTGATTCATAATTAATTTGTCAGTTATGAATAAAGCTCCCAACTGTCTGAGGTGTAGTTTTATCTCCACTTAGCCTAAAGCTGCATGTAGCTGGTTAGCTTAGCATAAAGACTGGACGTAGGGGTAAACAGCTAATAATAATAATAATAATACAAAACTCACGTCATGTTTGTTGAATCTGAACACTAACTGCTGTTTTCATTCTTTATGCTAAGCTAAGCTAAGCAGCCACTGGCTTTAGCTTGATATTTACCACACAGAAAATAAATCAAGTAAGCATATCCCAAAATAAAGGAAAAATCTCACAAATAGTGAAATTAAATGGTGTCTTTAATTTCATTTCACTACACATTCAAGTTTATATTAGTAAACTACTACTTGGGACTAAGATACCTAAATACAGGACATTAACGCATTAATAAGTCAATAACATAATGTAATAAAATGTGTAGTATATATATGCATAAGTATTTAATAAATAAACATACTATTACCGTTAAAATAAGTCCAGAATGCATTAATACAATTCATGTTGCATCACATTTTACATTTGACAAACTTCTAATTGTCCGTCAATGTGTACAAAATAAAGCATTACAAATACCTGAACCTTATTACACAAAGGAATATTGGATTTACTAATTTCTTACTGTTTCTGGTTGAGCTGAGGAATAAACAATGTATGCAAAAAGGTTTAACGGTTCAGTTCACGCAAATCATAAACATACTTATTATTCACTCTAGTTTCGTTAGCTGTCGTTAGCTAACGTCAGCATGCTAACATGCTCAAAATGGCAACAATGACATGATGTTTAGCAGGTTTAATATTATAATTTTAATATAGCTTTAATGTATTTAATATTCACTTTAGCACGTTAGCATGCTGTCAATAGCTAACGTCAGCATGCTAACGCTCAAAATGGCAACAATGACATGATGTTTAGCAGGTTTAATATTAATATTATTTTAATATATTTAATATTTACTTTAGCATGTTAGCGTGCTAAGTAGTGGGCATATTCACGTTTTGACCTGATGATGGCGCCAGAATTAAGGGATCTACGGTTCATCCTGAGGGGAACATGAATATCTGTACAAACTTTAACATCCATCCAATAGTTGCTGAGATTGTTCACTGAAAAACTAAATACGTTAACTTGGATCGATAACAATGTTACGGATTCATCCTCTGAGGACCTCGAATATTTGTACCAAATTGAATGGCAATCCATATAATTGTTGACGAGATATTTCACTCAAAACCACAAATGGTAACCTCACGGTGGCGCTAGATGAAAAGTAAGATGATCCCCAAAGTCGTGAGGATTCATCCTCTGGGGAACATGAACGCCGGTACAAACCTTCATGTCGATACATCCAATAGTTGCTGAGACGATTCATTACAAAACTAAAATGATGTTAAATTGCTTGTAGGACTAAATGAAAGGTCGAGGGATGGATGAAATCAAAAAGGGTTCATCCTCTGAGGACCTTGAATATTTCAATGCGATCCATTTTTTGGCTGCTGAGATATTTACCTCAAAACCACAAACGTCAACCTCACGTTTAAAAAGTAATCTGATCACCAAAGCCACGAGGATTCATCCTCTGGGGAACATGAACGTCGGCACAACACGTTCACGCCGATCCGTCCCAATAGTTGCAGATGCAACTGACGAACCGAACAACGATGTCATCACGAGATAACGGACAAAAAGAAAAACAAACAAAACAAAATAGTCCCAAAACTAAATCCCATACCTCCGAGGTCTTTTGGTGGAAGCAGATATATAAAAAAAATTATACAAAATAAAACGTGTTCGAACCTCTTCAGAGGAGTCACGCCTCAACAGAGTCTGAAGCAACTTCCTCCTCTTTTAATTTGTTTTCCATCCTTATGAAACCGCTCCTGAAAGCCCCGGCGGCTCCGAGTTGCGTCGCTCGAGTTTCATAACCCTCGGCGACCTCGACTCACTTCCCACGCGACGTTTCTTCACGCTTTTAAAAGAACGAGAAACACTTCCACACATTTTCCTGCGGGAGCTCTTTCACAGCAGGTTGACCTTGGCCACCACTTGCTTGCAGCCCGTCTGGGAGTATTCGTGGCCCCCGACCTCGGGGTAGTACTCGATCTCCCCCGCCAGGCGCTCTATGTTGGTATGATCCGGGTAGAAGCCCTCTCGAGTCATTTCCTCCAGGAAGCACTCCATCACATGACTCTTCTCCAAGAGGCCCAGAGGTAACACCTCCGCCTCCGCCCACAGTGGGTGAAGCTTCTCCAGAGAGCTGCGTAAGACGGGCGTCAGCTCTTTGACCAGGTTGCCCTGGCGACCGGACGACGTCATTGCCGCGGAAACGCCGGAGGAGTTGCGCAGCGTGTGCTTGGTGACGTGCGCGTGACCCAGGTTGCTCAGCAACAGGTAGACGGCGTTCAGGTACTCGTTGGACTGCTCGGCGGCCACGAGCTGCAGCAGCGCGTCCAGGATCTCCTCGTGCATGTGCTCGGCCTCGTCGAAGACGAAGAGGGGGATCTTCTCCTCCTCCTCGGCCCGCTCGACCATCCCCGAGATGAGGGCGGCGAGGTCGCGGGCGCACCGCAGGGCGTCGGCCTCCTGGGGGCAGTGGTGGAGGACGTAGTACTGCAGCACCAGCGTCTCCCCGACCACGGAGCGGAAGTGCCCCGCCAGCAGGCGCCCCAGGTGGCTCTTGCCCACTCCGCTGGGGCCGTGCAGGGACACCACCAGGGGCTTGTTGTGGACATAGGTCGACAGGTAGTCCTTCAGGTGGGACAGCAGGCCGTCCACCGCTCCCTGCTGCCCAAACACCTCCCTCCTCAGGGTCTTCTCCAGCCCCTCCAGGTCGTACCTGAGAACGTGGTCGTCGAGGTTCTCTATGGCGTTGTACACCTGGAAAATTAAACACGCGACATATTAATATACAGTCCCGATTCACAGATAGAGACACTTTGAGAAACAGAAAACAACTCTCGGATGCCAATCGAACTTCAACTTTAGAAAGTTGTCAAAAAAGATTTTTATAATTTTCTCATAGACTTCTATACAACCAGAGGAGTCGCCCCCTGGTGGTCAGGAGAGAGAATGCAGCTTTAACACATGACGCATAGACTTCTATACAACCAGAGGAGTCGCCCCCTGGTGGTCAGGAGAGAGAATACAGCTTTAACACATGCAGCATAGACTTCTATACAACCAGAGGAGTCGCCCCCTGGTGGTCAGGAGAGAGAATGCAGCTTATACACATGAAGCATCGACCGAACCTCCTGGTTGCACCACACTGACCTGATGCAATGTGACTGTTTTGTTGGCCTCATGGTTCACGCTCAGATTAGTAATGTTTATGTTGTTCATGAAGAGATACGAGTGGCCACCGAGCTGTCAGAAACGGTTGCGGCTGGATTACCTCAACGCAGAGGTATGCAGGAACGAGACACTCGATGACTCACCTCCACCCGAAATACATTCATAGTGAACAAGCAGTGACGTAAGCCGCTCTATATTTACACCCCGCGTCGTCATGTGGGAGTTAGCGGTTCATTTCTCTTACCTGGACGAAGACGATGACGCAGAGCAGGTAGAGGCAGTACTTGGCTCGGCTCTGCTCCTGCTTGGGAGGGGCTCGTCGCCGCCCCCTGTTGGGGTACAACACCCCTTTCCTCCTCCTCCTCTTCTTCTTCTGAGGGACGGAGGAGGACGGCGTGAGCACGTCGAAGGTGAAGATCTTGGGGCTGGTTTTCGTCGGCGCTCCCACGAAGCTCCCGTCTCCGCCGAGACCCGAGATCTCCAGGCGCTTCTTCTTCATGGCCTGGTACTTCTGTTTGATGCGTATGACGGCGCGCAGAGACGAGGAGAAGCTGGACAAGCCGGGGGCGGCGCCGTCCATCTCCCCCTCGACCTCTCCCTCCGTCTGGGATGCCGAGGTGCTGCTGTCCTGGTCGCTCATCTGCAGAGAGAAAGGCAGCTACAAATCAGTCATTTATTAAAATACATATTCACAGTGATCACGTGGCAAATGATCGGCTCCACGGAGCACGTTAGCGTCTTTCAGCTCCGTGTTTTGAGGAAAGAGTGCGTGTGCAAGTTATTAGCTTTAAAGCTAGCCGGTATTAGCTTTAAAGCTAGCAAGTATTAGCTTTAAAGCTAGCAAGTATTAGCTTTAAAGCTAGCGGGTATTAAGCAGGTTTGACCTCCTGCTGGCGAGGTCACGGGGAAGCGGAGTATCCGGTTTTGGGGAGCTCAGAATTTTCTCTTTGCAGATGATGCACCTCCATCAGGTCGTGACCTTCAACTCGCACCGAGGTGGTTCGCAGCCGAGTTTGGCGTTTTTTTTTACGTCGGCCATCTTGGATCTTGAACACAAGTGACCATATTGGGACTGAGGACGGACGGACGTAGAAACGCAGTCTACGGCTCTGGTCGAGACCTGTCAATCACAGTAGTCCCCGCCCTAAAGCACACCATACATTGATACAATTCTTGTGCCTGTCCGCTGAATATGAAGCTAGCACCTGGAGAGGGTTAGCTTAGCTTAGCATAAACAAAACCAACTGAAGTACTGTTCTTAAGTAGTATTTTGAGATGCTTGTACTTTCAGTACTGCTATCTTTTGCTGCTCTATACTTCTATTCCACTACATCTCAGAGAGAAATATTATACTTTTTACAACATTTATTTGATAACTTTAGTTACTTTGCAGATTCTGATTATTAAAACTAAATATAAATCAACTAATAATTGATGATGTATTATTTTAGATTAAGCTAAATAATACATCAGCTCCACAGTTTATTTATATATATATATATGTAAAGTGATGACTGCATCTATAATTATAATCTAGTAGTATAATATATATATTATTCTGCGTAACGAATACTTTATGTATATTTTGATGCTCATTCTTTTGTGCGTTTGCTTGCAGGATGTTGATCATTTCCACCCTGTTATTAATATACTTTTAGATCTGATCACTTATTTTCATGGTGTTACATTTGAAACGTCTCCGTCATTCAGCTACTTCCTCTCGTCTGTCGGGAAAGAGGCTTCACAGTAAAACATTATTATTTATTATTGTTGGCTTTATGACAGCTGGACTGGATCCTGGACGCCGAACAGAGAGCCGATAAGATATCTGTGTATTGATCAGGACTCGCTCTCTTTCATTGATAACATCAGCACTACAAACGTCATATTCAAATCAAGAGATGAATACGTTGGAAATGTTTTCCTGCAGAAAGGAGGAAGTGCGCTTCATTCAGGAACAGCCGTGCACGTGCTCGTGCTCGTGCACGTGAAACGCACCCCAGGGAGCCTTTCACAGCTTCTACGTGTATCATTAACTTCAGAGACACACAACCTTTTATGAATAAAGTTGAGTTTAATTCTGACTTCAGTTCAGATTATTGAAATAATCCTGCAACATGTCCGGTTACACACATCGTGTGGTTTGAAGCATGCAGCAGAGGAAAAGAGGAACTATCAGTTACACCCAGAAGGAGGTCAAGATACATCTGCCAAAAAACACAATTCATATCCCATGAGAAAAATGTTTCTGTTCTACAGCCGGGAGGAAGATTAAGAAAACTATGAGGCTGTATGAGACTATTGTTCCAATGAGACTATTGTTCCAATAAGACTATTGTTCCAATGAGTCTATTGTTACTGGCTGAGAGGCTGCGTCCTTTCTGGTAAATTGTGCCTCTTTGACTTCAGCACTAAAGAATTTAGCAGAGAGAGAAAGAGAGAGAGACCAGGGTGCTTCTCACAGACAGCGAGAGAGAGAGACAGAGAGAGAGACAGAGAGAAAGAGAGGATCAGAGGTGCTTCTCAGAGAGAGAGAGAGAGACAGAGAGAAAGAGAGAGATCAGGGTGCTTCTCACAGACAGAGAGAGACAGAAAAAGAGAGAGAGAGAGAGAGAGATCAGGGTGCTTCTCACAGACAGTGAGAGAGAGACAGAGAGAGAGAGACAGAAAGAGAGAGAGAGGATCAGAGGTGCTTCTCAGAGAGAGAGAGAGAAAGAGAGAGAGAGAGAGGGAGGAGGCCGCATACCAAACATTTTACAACTCATTGATGATGTTTTCTGTGTAAAAAGACAAAAAGAAAAAAGAATTCCTCTTTTCTCTCGAGTTCTTTAACAGTTTTTTTCTGCTAAAAGCCCAAAAATGAAGCATCAGAAACATCAGAAACAGAAGCAGCTGAGTTTCCCTCAGAGTGGTCAGGTGGTCGCTGCCTCATCAATAGAAGAAGAAGAAGAAGAAGAAGAAGAAGAAGAAGAAACGTCCTTACCTCCGGCATGTGAAGCGTTCCTCTGCAGCTTCAGAGCAGAGAGAACACAGGAAGAAGAGCCTCCTGTCTGTCATCGGCTGGCCCCTCCCCTTTCCTCCTCTTTTATTCTCTCGTTCTCTCCCTCCACTTTCACCTCGGACACGTTACATCACGCGAGCTCCGGTCAAAACACTTTAAAGAGCTTTTTTTGTGTTGCATTTAAGCTTCACATATTTTCATATATATCCATATGAATAAAAAAAAAGCAGAATAACGACATTAATGCAGCAGGAAGAGTAAGAACATTGATTTAATACAACTGTGAGGTACTTGTGTTTGAGTATTTATATTTTACAGCAGAATTAAGATTTTTACTAAATAAAGTGGTTAAATCCGCTGCAGCTGCACATTTAAAATGCTCCGGATGCGTTCACGCACCGGAGATAATAATCAGACATTCTGAGGCCGAGTTTCACTTTTCAAAACAGGTTTTTTTTCTTCGTGCATCAGTCTCGGGATTTGGGTCCTTTTGGCAAAAAAAACAGGCAAAGCACACATTCAGCTGTTTTTAACGTGAATATTAGTCTTTGTCTTTATTTATTTTAAAACACAAAAAAAAATTAAAAAAATGTTGCATTGCAAAAGTATCAGAGATTTAAGGAGGTTGAATTTAGAGGTGGAGATAAAAATTAAAACAATGCATCAGCAACTTATTTTTCAGGAGGGAGAATATATAAATAAAAATAAATAAAAAAATATATATTTGTGTTTTCTTTGGCTCAGAGGGAAACTGAGATTCATTTTGTGACAATACTTCCATAATAAAAAGTGAATGACAGTCGCAGCTGTTTGTGGGCGTTCCGGCTGTAAAGAAACTGATGGCGACATAAATAGAAATGCAAACATGTTTTTGCATACCGCATCATTTCCTTACTGCGCGTGTACAACACACGTCCACCCGGCCGGCGTCCGGTCTCCATGGTAACCGACTTGAGCCGGAGAGAGAGAGAAACGTGTCGATGGTGTGAGAGAGAAGAGGACCGGAAGCCATCATCTTCATCAATGACTAATCCCTCCTCTTCCTCCTCCTCTTCCTCCTCCGCACAGTTTACAGTCAACAGGCTGCTGCGAGTAAACTGTTAAGGTTGTGAGGATGAAGAGGAGGAAGAGGAGGATGAAGAGGAGGGCAGATTCAGGGTCTCCCCTCGGAGTAGCTTGAGGAAACTATTCAAAAGGTTGGAGAGGACAAAGAAAACTGAAATGGGAACAAAAAGAAATAAAAGCATATACACACACACACACACACACACACACACACACTTCTGCTGAATCTTTTCTTTAAAAAAAATTAAAATAAAAGAAGTTCCGAATTTTGGGAATAATTCACGTGTTCGTTTTTCTTGCCGAGAAGTTCGACGCCTCTCAGGTATCTGTGAGTTACATGTAACGCTACGCCGGGACAGTTAGCTTAGCATTAAACAAGAGCCTTTGTGCTAAGCTAAGCTAACAGGTGGAACCCTGGGAGCCCTTTGAGGTTCCTGACTGAAGAACCGGTGGAAAAAGGGTTTTCATGGTTAATCGTTAATCTTTTTTTTTTTTGTCCATTCGTCCGTGAAACAGGTGAAAAAAATATTTTTAATTTAAGACGACAAGAAAACACAAATTAATTCCAGGGTGGTTTAAGATAATTTAATTTTAAACGGCTATTGTTTGTCATTTCGGCCCCGAGAGACTAAACGTGAACGTGTGTGAGCGGTGAACGTCCGCCTCTTGTGGTCAAAATGAGAACTACAACAAACACTTTCACTCGTTTTACAAAAAGAGAAACTTAAGAGTGTATATATATATATATATATATATATATATATATATATATATATATTTTTTTTTTTCACCTGTTCTTACGTCATAAACACAGAAGAGGAAAAACAACAACGATGTTTGACCCTCAGGGCTTCCGTACCTCGTTTCTCGACCCGTTCACCAGGAACACACAGAACCTCTTGAATTAAGGCCTTTCGGGTCGATCCGAAGCTGAACATCGACATTCTGCCACTTTACATGTTTAAATGTGTAAATGTTTAAATGTGTAAATGTTTAAATGTGTAAATGTTTAAATAAGCCACGAACAAAATGCACCAAAGAGCCCTCGATGTTTGCTCACTCAGAGGTCGTACCTTTAAGGTCGTGCGATCGGCGTCTCTCAGCTTTAGGTCACGTGACCGAGATCAGAATATTTTATATATTTTACTATAAAGTAGAAATACAAACCTGTAAAAATAAAATACTGCAATACAAGTACAGGTCCTGCAGCCAAAAGGTACAAAGTATTAGCAGCTAAATGTACACGAAAGTATCAAAAGTATAAATATTCTTTCTCCTTTCCGAGTGTTGCATTAAATTATTGATGCATTATTATGTATATTAACAATGTGGAGCTAAATTTAACCTTTCAAAATTATTTTATCATTTTTATCCAGCGACCAACGACTATTTCTGTAATTTATAAATGTTTAGTTTTGTCCAAAATATATTCATAATATAATTATTTAAATACAAAGTAAAGCAGCAGATTCTCACATTTGAGAAACTTGAATATTTACGGATTTTGTTTTACCTAAAAAAAATTTAAAAAATGTCGCCGATAAATTTTCTGTCAATCGAATTTTCGTGACGTGTTTTATCTGTAAAATATTATTCTATAAATTAATTAACAGGAGAGTCAAAGTTAAAACTTTTTTTTTTTTTTTTTTTTTTTTACTTCAACGTGGTGGAGTAAAAAGTATAAAGTAGCATAGAAATACTCAAGTTATGTACAAGTACCACAAAATAATACTTAAGAGTACGGTACTTAAGTAAAAGTACTTCACCAATGAGTGTGTTCAGCTGATCATAAATATGCTCCTCAATTTAAATCATAATTATTATATTTTGTTACCAGGTACTTCCTGGTGGTACTTGTGGTGGTACTTGTGGTACTTGTGGTGGTACTTGTGGTACTTGTACACCAGGTTGAGAATCACGGACCTGGATGGTAAAAAAAGAAAAGTACCGTAAAGTAAAGTTCAGCGCTAGTTTTTTTGGAAACATTGGAAAAAAGAAAGAAAAACATTTTTTGCATTTCACGGGATTTAAGAAAACAAACAAACAAACAAACAAACAAACAAACAAACAAGCAAACGTTCATCTTCTTTCCGTTTCAAAGTCCTACAACAGGGTGCTCGGCGTGTTTCATGAAGTTCTCCTTCTGGTCTGATAGTTTCTGGCAGGAAGAGGAGGAGGTGGTTACCTCCTCTTCCTGCCCCGGCCCCCCCTCCTCCCTCTGCCGGAAAAGGGGGAGGAGGAGGAGGCGGGGCCTGCTCCGGCGCCGTCCGACGGGCCGGCGCCGATGTTGATCTGGCCCTCCTGGATCTCGCTGCGAGCCTCCGGAGGAAGGTGCTCGATCTGCTGCTGCGCCTCCAGGTAGAACATGACGTCCCTCAGCTGCTCCTGCAGCTCCCCGATGGCCCCGTCTTTACGCTCGCCTGCAAGGGAAACCCCGTACGGTATGTCAATCACAGGGGGGGGCGAGTCCTTGAACCTACAACATGGCGTCACCTCTTAAAGGGACAGGACACCCCGGAAGTCTTCCTCCTACCCGCAATCAGAGGTGTTTCCTCTCTGCCGATCCCCGATAAAGTTACGTTGTGATCAAACACATCTACATTTCTACGGCATTTACCTTCTTTTTTTTTTTTTTTAAACAATCCATCCCATAAACAGCATTAACAACAGTACAGGGGAACAATATGGCTTTTTTGAGGGTGAACTGTCTCTTTAAGAGGACACAACGTCATATCTATCTCTCTCTCTCTCTCCCTCTAATATATATATATATATATATATATATATATATATATATATATATATATATAGCAACACAGAAAATGTATTAAGAGAGATATATATATATATATATATATATCTATCTTGTTGTTCTGAGTTTGGACTCATGGTTTAATGCACTTATTGTAAGTCGCTTTGGATAAAAGCGTCAGCTAAATGACATGTAATGTAATGTAATGTAATAATATATATATATATATATATATATATATATATATATATATATATATACATACACACACACACAGTATTTTAACGTCACCTTTTTACCCGTTATTATAAGAGCATCCCTGACCTCCGATAGATGCTCAGCTCTTCTACAGATAATGTTCTGCACAACGTAAACACGCCTTGCGGCCTCACAGCTGTGTGAACTTAAAGAAACACACCATAAGGTCGTCATAAACAATGAGTAATATGTCACGATGCCCTGTGACTTTGTAGTAAACATCCGGCGCTAAGCAGCTGAACCCCAGATGGTGAAATACTCAGAGTGAAGTCAACGCTTCAGGGAGGAGAAACACAAAAAGCTGCAGAGACGATCAATAACTCCGCAGCTGAAGGAAGTCGGTTAAAAATGAAGCTTAGCAATCAGAAATATTGAGTCAGAGATGAAAGATTAGAGAGAGATCGTCACCTGACTGCAGCTCGTTCCTCCACGAACAGCCAATCAGATTCTTCCATTTGATTTGTTGATGTTTGCATTGGTAAATAATATATATATATATATAATATATATTTTCATGTTCACTTAACTAATCTAATTTTAAAGTGTCTGTAGTTGGAGGTCAGTGAAGGTTGTTGTGGTTCGGCTCCTTCGTGAGACATTTGTTGACTTGGTGAGTTGAGGGAAGTTAAATCAACACTGTGTAAATATATATAATGTATATTTATACACAGTGTATAAATATATACAATGTATATTTATACACACTGTGCCTAAATAAAGATTATGTGAAGAGAAGTGATTCGAAACAAATGAAAGGGCCAAACTGAGCGTCTCTCCCACATAAACAGAGAGCACATGCGATGGGGCGCCTTGGTGTAAACCTTCCTCCTCTTCATCATCCTCCTCCTCTTCCTTTTCATCATCATCCTCAGGGCTAAAGGCTGAAGGAAAAATACAGGTATGCCGAAGCTGTTGGCCGAAAAACTTTCCGTTCAGCCCTGGAAGCCGACCTCCAGCCCTCAGGCAGCGAATGTTCCCCCGTTGCAAAATTAACCCTCAAGCTCGGCTTTGGTTTCAGTAAAATAAACTACGAGCAGAACGCGACGCCAGCGGCGTTAGTTTTCATTAATAATCTGCAAATATTTTTTTTTTTTTTAAAAGAGCGCAAACGAGGAAGTGATCCGATAAGTAACCTTACGGTAAATATAGGTAACGGGAAACCGGTTAAAAAACGCTGGTTACAATGCCCTCTGTACTCAAACAAAGATCATCTATTAAAGAAGAGTTTCCTCGTCCTCGCTCACCGATCTCCTTTCCTTTGCGTTCCTCCTCGGCCAGGTGCGACTGCAGCTGCGTCTGATTGGCTCTCAGGCAGCGGTTCATCTCCTGCTCCTCCTTCAGCTCCTGGCTCAGCTTCGCCACTCGACTGTGCAGCTGAGTGCACCTGCAGGACACGAACGCACAAACATTTTATTGACGAGTCGGCATGCGGAACAACAAATGACACGCGCCGTTAATTTCATGAATTAAACCGGCGTGTTTTACTAGAATCTGCTGGCGAAAACGAAGCTCCATTGTTGCACAGAAATACTGATACAATACAATTAAAAATAGTTTTTTAAATATATGACAAATTTAATATACATTTATTTATTATCTATTTGGGCAACTAACCATTTTTTTGACTTTGTTTTTCACCATGAGGAGGATGTCTGCTTCATACATACATATTTATTAATATATATATATATATATAAAATAAATTATATATATATATATATATAAATAAATTAAATATATATTATAAATAATAATTTTAAAAAAAATTAAATAAAAAACATATATATTTTAATTTAAAAAAATATATATATATTAAAAAAAACATATATATATATATATATATATATATATAAAATTAAATATATTAAATATATATATATTAAATAATTGAAATATATATATATATATTAAATATGTATGAAGCAGACATCCTTCTCATGGTGAAAAACAAATGGTTAGTTGCTCAAATAGATAATAAAAAGCCAAAGAGAAAGGGTCCTGTAAGCGCTCTTCTCCCAGAAGATGTGGACAAAGACACCAAACACAAACACAAACAAACAAACACCTCTTTCTTCCTTTTCTTTAAAACAATGAAACCACAGGAGAGAAACTGAGACGGTCGGCCTTCACCTACTTCTTCTCGATGCCCTGCTTCTCTTTGCCCATTTCTCCGAACCGCCGCTCCAGGTTGTCGCAGCGCTCCAGGGTCTCCTTGAACTTCACCTTCATGTTGTTCATCTGAAGGGGAAGTTGAGAACGATCAGACCGAATCAAACCCACTCAAAAGACCTGAGGGGGGGGGGGGGGGGCTCTCAGTACCTCCTCCGTGGTCTCCTTCTCCAGGTGAACGATCTTGTTCTCCCAGTAGATCCTCTGAGACTCCAGTTGACTCGTCAGCAGGTACGAGTACTGCAGACACGGACGATTAGACTCCGGTTGGAGTTTCATTCGGCGTAACAATTAAAATAAAAAAAGAGGAACGGCTCACCTCCAGTTGAAGCGCGTCGATCTTCTCGGCGTGGCAGGTGTCTCCTTCACACTCGTACTGAACCATCTTCCCGTCGGTCTTACTGGCCACCAGCCGATGGACGTAGTTATCTGGAAACCAGACAGAGACACCTAAACTTTTAAACTATTCACTTAAAGGGACAGTAACGGCGTTTTGAAGGTCAGTGTGAGGGTCTTCTCCATAGTGTCAGATTAGATTGAAAACTATAAAATCAACTCATGAGTGATGCTGTATTATTAGAGATTAAAGTACTCAGCTGTATATAAAGTCATTAAAATCAGCTGCAACATTACATTATTATTATTATACAATGATTATAATCCAGTTATATAAAATATATGAATCTGAAATGGATCATTCTGCAAAATGAGGACTTATACTTTTGCTACTTTAAGTCCATTTTGATGCGAATACTTTTGTACTTTAGTACTAAAATTTTTACTAGTATTACTGATTTTACTTAAAACTGAATATTAGCAATAACAGCTTTATAAAGCGACGTCTCTCCAGTCGTTTAGGCTATCTGCTGCCCTCTAGTGGACATACGGTCTGAAGAGTTTACACCTCCTCACACCCTCACACCCACAGACCCACAGACCCACAGACCCACAGACCCACAGACCCACAGACCAGCACCTCCTCACACCCTCAGACCCTCGCACCCTCAAACCCTCAGACCCTCAAACCCTCAGACCCTCACACCCTTAGACCCACAGACCAGCACCTCCTCACACCCTCACACCCTTAGACCCACAGACCAGCACCTCCTCACACCCTCAGACCAGCACCTCCTCACACCCTTAGACCCACACACCCTTAGACCCACAGACCAGCACCTCTACACCCTCAGACCCTCACCTCCTCGGACCCTCAGACCCTCACACCCACAGACCCTCAGACCCTCAGACCCTCAGACCCTCAGACCCTCAGACCCTCACACCCTCGGACCCTCACCTCCTCGGACCCTCAGACCCTCGGACCCTCACACCCTCGGACCCTCACCTCCTCGGACCCTCACCTCCTCGGACCCTCACCTCCTCGGACCCTCACCTCCTCGGACCCTCACCTCCTCGGACCCTCAGACCCTCAGACCCTCAGACCCTCACACCCTCAGACCCTCACACCCTCAGACCCTCACACTAGTCCGTACCTCCTGCGTAGTC
>NC_046977.1:2507878-2525378 GCF_009769545.1 Cyclopterus lumpus | reverse complement strand
ACACATCTCCTAATTGGCACATGGGCTTCTGTGAGGTCACCGTGACCTTTGACCTCTAAACTCTGCTCTTTGAGCCCATGAGGACGCGTCGGTCGCTCACCTGCGTACAGAACTTCAGCAGCACCATGTACTGGTTCGGGGTGGAGTCCCGTATGATCTTCATGTGCTCCGTGACGTCGTTGAAAGGCGCCAGAAGCTTCATGAGGTCGTGGCTGGTCATGGTGGCGGGCACGGTGAGGATGCACACCATGGCGCTGCGTCGCACGTCCTCGGTCAGCGACGTCATTTTGCTAAAAACAAACAAAACAAAACTTTTAATGTTCAAATCACAGAAGTCAAAAAACACAATTTTAAATGAAATGTTGACGATTTCCTACATGAAGATATGAGAAAACAGATCCCCACAAAAATAAAACCACAATCATTTTAATGAAAATGTAATTTCCTCCAATAATCGCAAAAAATATAGATATTAAAATATTCTCTAAAATAACAACTGTTTATGATGCGTACGATCGTATAGTCGGAAGTGAGAACGCAGCTCCTATATGACATTTTATATTTATATTAATTCATTTTGTATAGCGCTTTGAAAAAGGTACTTAAAAATACTTTACATGGTAAAAACAGAGACCGTAACAGTAATATGAAAAAAGAGAAATAAAATATGACATAACTAGCATCACAGGTTAAAAACAGATTTAAATGTGAGTTTTGAGTGCACTTTATGGGGCTTTAATTTTGAAAATCCACACCAGAATGTCCTGATATTGTCTGAAACACAGAGAGGTGGTCTGCTATTAATATAAATAGGAAATGTATTCTTTATCATTACATGTGACTAATTCGTCATTATTAAAATTATTTTTTTTACGGTATTATTTTCTTTAAATTATCATTTATCTGATCTATTAATTAATATCTATTAATTTTCTTATTTATTTGCATTTATTTACTCATCTACTTATGAGGCTGTTATTTTGAAGCCGGTTCTACATCTCGATACACATGAAGAGAACCACCGCGCCAGGTAGGTGTGTGTGTGTGTGTGTGTGTGTGTGTGCGCGTGTGCGTGTGTGACTCACTTGGTCTTGTACAGGTGCATGATGCCGTGGACGATCTCCACGGACGGGTTCCCGCTGAAGAAGGAGATCTGGTCCGGCAGCTGCTTGGAGGGGGAGTCGGGCTCCGCCGCGGCGTCCTGCGATGCCTCGGTTCCCTCCAGAACGTCCGCTTCCGCCTGAGGTTCTCCGTCCTGTTCTGCAGAACCACCAGGTTCAGCAGTGTGTAAACATTATTCAATGCGTTTAAGTTCTGCTAATAAGTTCATAAATGTGAACAAATGCCATGAAAATACTAAAACCAACAATGTGTCCGTCCGACTTCCTGTCTGTCTCACATCGGTTCCCATTTAAAGACTCAGCTTATTTATTCAGCAACAAGGCGACTCAAAAAGTGCTTTACATAAAAACGATAAAAAGGGCATTGAAATACAGTTATTAACTGTCATTTAAGAGCCAGATAAACAAAAGAACAACAGTGAGGCTCATTGATGTTAATGGAACTCATCAAGATGCATCAGGATTATTTGTTGGTCATTTCATGAGATATTAAATATTCCAGCCTCATCCTTTCAGAGCTAGTTTAAGAAATCAAATCTGATAATGTATAACAATAACAATAAAGAGTGATATCATTATTGTTGAAAGCATTCTGCACGCGTTTACCTGGGCCGGGCTCAAAGGTCTCTATCACCATGTCGCCCATCGCTCTGCTCCCGATGTGTTGGTGCAGCACGGCTTCTCTTTCCAGGTCCGTCTTGCCACTCAGGGTGTGTTTGGCGACGCCCAGAGCTTTGTCTTGCAGGTCCTTCTCCGACATGTCTTCAGCTGGAGGGACGAGGACACCAGAGACAGGACGCTGTGAGCAGGAATGGACCGACTGGACCCCCGAGTATCCCAACGTAATGGGAGGAGTAAAGAGTACGTGTACCTCTGAGGTGTAGTACAGTAAAAAGTACAATATGTACCTCTGAGATGTAGTGCAGTAAAAAGTACAATATATACCTCTGAGATGTAGTGCAGTAAAAAGTACAATATGTACCTCTGAGATGTAGTGCAGTAAAAAGTACAATATGTACCTCTGAGATGTAGTGCAGTAAAAAGTACAATATATACCTCTGAGATGTAGTACAGTAAAAAGTACAATATGTACCTCTGAGATGTAGTGCAGTAAAAAGTACTATATGTACCTCTGAGGTGTAGTACAGTAAAAAGTACTATATGTACCTCTGAGATGTAGTACAGTAAAAAGTACTATATGTACCTCTGAGATGTAGTACAGTAAAAAGTACATGTACCTATAAGATGTAATTCAGCAGTAAGAAGTACAACATGTACCTCTGGATTAATTAAATACATTGTATTTAGTAAACTACCAAAGCTAACAGCTCGTTAGCTTCACGGCTAACTCGCCGTTAGTATACATAGCTAACTATGCGTATGTATACACACATGTTCTCACCAGCGGAGTACTGGAACCCTTGGGGAGAAGGAGACTGGTCGGCTAGCTCCAGGCGGATGACGACCATCGACACACTCATGTGTTACAAAAGGACACGGACACTTTCACAAAGAACTAAACAACACAGCTAACTAGCTAAAGCAAGCTAACGGCTACAAAGAAGAAATAAGAAACTAGTCGTAAATAAAAGGCAGGAAATGTAAAATGTCTCCTGGCCCAGTCACACCAGTATGGTAGTCATACTGGCGTTGTCTGCCGACTGTTAATATGAACCCTAATTATGTTGTTTTTAATAGATAATACACTGTAGCTGTCCAAGACCTAGCTAGCTGCCCCGGTCTGTCAGCGCCACAGCTGTTTCTGGCGTTCTGCTCTTCTTCGTGTGCAGTGAATCAGCAATATATCAACTCAACGTGTCACCGCCACCTGCAGGACAAACCTATGTACTACACCGGTAATACATAAATAGATGGAGATGGAGATAGACGGATAGAGTATTGACCCTTTAACAAACATATATATATTATATATTCCAAATTTCAAAATTCAAGATGTAAAATTAAAACTTAAACAGGAGTTGACCTATTTTCTTCTCTAAAAAAAATTCTTATTTCAATTAATGCAGATGTTCTTCAACTTTATTTTGATCTATTAATTTAATTTAATTTTAATTTGATTAATTTACTGTTAATTGTCTCTATTAATCCACTGTTTAATATACATTTTATTAATTTGCCCAAGAAAATTGCGACGGTGACGTCAATAAATGTTTGTTTTTTTGTTCCACTATCAAGATCATTTGAGCAGAAACAATTATTAAATGATTAAAACGGTGGTTTATTTTCTGTCCGTGCACTCATCCTTGCAGCTCTTTTAACATTTAAATAAAAATAAATAAATAAAGAGGGGTGAAAACATTTCACAACCAAACTCTCACAATTACTTTTATTTTTTATAAAATCTAAAAAAAAGCGCTTTGACATTCTAGTGTTTCTGTTTTCCATTAACCGTAAACAACAACAACAACAACAACACCAACATCTTCTCTGCAGTCACTCAAGACAGACGGCTCGAAGGTTCAAAGAAAAAAGGCATTTATTAGCAGATGTGATTCGTATGCGGGTACAAGACCAACAGGAAGGAGGGAGGATTCATCGTTCACTCACATTTTCACATTGCTGTCAAATTCTTAATAAAAATAGCAAAACAAAAAAAGGAAAACGGCACGCGGTCTGCAGCCATCAGTGCTCCTGTGTGATCTCTGTAAACGATGTCTGACTCTCACTGGTTATGAAAAACAGGAGAAGATCTTTTTTTAGAAGATGCTGAAGCTGAAGAAGTGTTTGGTTCATGGGGGGGGGGGGGGGGGAGTCTAACGGGAATGGCAAACACATGAACACCAGACAGATCTCTTTGCGTCGACTGCTGCCTCAACTCAACATTTAACAATTAAGTCCAGAATATAATATTTCTACAGAGCTGCGTCTTGATTGGAACCGTCGGATCGGTACGGAAGCCCCAGAGGGTCAAGGGAGAAATCCTCTTGTTTTCTTAGTTATGTCATTTTGTAAAACAGGAGAAATACGGCGTGTTGTTGTAATACTCATTGTGGCCACAGGAGGCTGAAGTGCAGCAAGACCAAAACACAAAGTTACAGATGGAAAATATAAACTCGCCTGGAAGGAAGTCATTCATGTTTTTAGTTGTATTTAGAGCATTAGCCCCTTGTGGCCGAAATGAGAACTACAACAACAAAATAATTATTCTGGCAAAACCTTATATTTTTATACGTTAAGTGTTTCTTTGAAGGAAGTAACGCCGTAGTGACACAGATTAAAGTGTTGCTGTATCTTCAGTACTTTTTTCCCCCAATTTTTTTCAATTTTGGACGCAGCTAAAATCTGCAGATTGATGAACTCTACACACAATTTATTTGTTTTCACCCAAAATTAATTTAAGTAAAAGAAACAAAAAAACTAAGAGAAAACATTTTGGATAGGACTTCGAAAATAAAACCACCGGCATGTTTGTTTTTTTCTCACTTGACTCTCCGGGCTTCCGTAGTTTTGGGTCAAAGTCCAAAACGTCACACCGTGCGTCAAAAACACGCATCCGTCGCACATTATATTTATTATAATGTTGTCACAAGATGATTTATCTTCGCATAACGATGCATTTGGTTCAAAAATACTTTTTTAATGACCGCAGCCGTACAAACGGGGTTTAGATAATCTTAATAATGTTCTTTTAAATAATTATAAAACGTGAGTGGAGCTGAATTCTTTTGTGTGTTTTTGTCGACGTGTTTGAAAAAAAAAAAAAAAAAAAAAAAAAGTCCTCTTAACTCATCCCACTACTGCTCTTTATAATACTGAAACTACTTTCAAGGAGACACACAAGATACACAAAAGCAACAACAACAAAAAAAACATAAAAGAAGAAAAAAGATTGTGACGAAATAATTTCTTGAATGAGGGGAAACGTCCGTCGGCGGGGAGTCGGTGAATATTGTGCCTTCCTGCTCTTTGACGGAAACAGCTGGAAAAAAAGCAGCACAATGACATCACGTTCCTCCTTAGTGTTAACAGTCCCAGAGTGTGTGTGTGTGTGTGTGTGTGTTGCTTTCATTGTTCTCACCAGAAGAAACAAAACAAAGTGAGGCATAAAAAGAAGCAACTTAAAACGGACAATATCTGTGTCTTATATTCTTATTTAAGTTGTGGTAGTAGTTCTTTACTATGTACAATAATTTATTAGATTACTTCATCTAAAAACTGCTTATTCATTTTTTTTCCTATATATTTGCTTTATTTTGTAAAAAAAAAAGAAAAGAAAAGAAAAAGGCTCACGTGTTTTATTCCTCATTTTCACTTATAAGTCCCCGTAATAAATTCACGAGTTTACTTACAAGCTTGTGTGCTATAAGAGTTGAACGTGTGTGTGTGTGTGTTTGATGTGAAAGACGAGAAAATAAAAATCCAGATTGAGAGCTCACAAACTGCTGAGTTGAGAAATATGCAGGACAGGAAGGAGGCGAGTGACGACTGTGGTTCTGGATTGTAGGACTCAGAGTCAGCTGGTGGGCTGATGGGGGGTAGAGGGGGTCTGGGGGGGTCTGAGGGGGTCAGATCTTAAGGTTCTTTATAGTTTCGGCTCTCTTCTTGAGCAGATCTCCCGCCTCCTGTAGCGAGCGCAGGTAACTGCTCTGCACTTTGTCCATGGCGGCCTTCGCAAACGACTCCTCGTCCTGAAACACGGACGTTAAATATTAAATAACAACATAATATTGTTTTACACACACACACACACACACACACACACACGGATGAACACGATCAATACTTTCTGATCAGGTCAATCGAGGCTTCAAGCAACCGGTGAACAGGAAGTGACCATATGTGGACTGAGGAGTGACGTAGAGACGCCGTATACGTGTCTGGTGTCGACCTGTCAATCACTTTGTAGCCCCGCCCTAAAGCATTCCCTGCTTTATGGTCTGTTTTACTCTAAATGAAGATCATCACGCTGTATTGAAGACTTGAAACTAGAGATTGAGACCAAAAACTCATGTTTACAAAGTCATTTATATAGACTTCTATACAACCAGAGGAGTCGCCCCCTGGTGGTCAGGAGAGAGAATGCAGCTTTAACACATGAAGCATAGACTTCTATACACCCAGAGGAGTCGCCCCCTGGTGGTCAGGAGAGAGAATGCAGCTTTAACACATGAAGCATAGACTTCTATACAACCAGAGGAGTCGCCCCCTGGTGGTCAGGAGAGAGAATGCAGCTTTAACACATGAAGCATAGACTTCTATACAACCAGAGGAGTCGCCCCCTGGTGGTCAGGAGAGAGAATGCAGCTTTAACACATGAAGCATAGACTTCTATACAACCAGAGGAGTCGCCCCCTGGTGGTCAGGAGAGAGAATGCAGCTTCAACACATGAAGCATAGACTTCTATACAACCAGAGGAGTCGCCCCCTGGTGGTCAGGGGAGAGAATGCAGCTTTAATACATGAAGCATAGACTTCTATACAACCAGAGGAGTCGCCCCCTGGTGGTCAGGAGAGAGAATGCAGCTTTAACACATGAAGCATAGACTTCTATACAACCAGAGGAGTCTGCACACTCACCTGTGTGTTTCCTTCCAAGCTCAACCCGGCCAGCTGAAGGGCCGTGATGCCGGTCTCCTGCCCCTTTATGTATTCCAAAGCCTGGGTAAGCAGGTCCTGCAAGCTCCCCGTCAGCTCCTGGAACCCACAAACCACCGCTGGCTGCCAGAGACACACACACACACACACACACACACACACACACACACGTCCTCGGGTCAGCGAGTGAACTCTAGAATACTTTATTAATAACCGTTTAAGAGGGTCAAAGCGGAGGGATCGTACCAGCGCCGTGTTTACGTCCTTTTTCTTCTTCTTCTTCTTCTGTAGACTCGTCTTGAGCGGCCGGAGGATCTTGGCACAGTGACTCGCCGTCCACAAGACTATGCACACCGTCTGTGCAGGATAAGAATAATCACGTCACTTTTGACTGAAGCGCATCAAGAAACACGATCATAAGGTCGGCGGCTGAGATTTCTCACCTCGACAAAGAAGATGAGGTTTTCTAATAAGGAGGGCCGGGTTTTTAATTTGCTCCCTTTCATTTCCAATAAATCTCCTTTGCATTTATTCAGTATTTCTGCGCAGAGAAAGAAAAAAGACGCATGAAACGTAAACAAAGAGCAAACAAGAACAAACCGTTTTCTCGCCGCGTCGGGAGACTTCTCACCTCGAAGCTGGACTACTAAAGATTGGAAACCGTTACAGATCTGAGTTTGAAGCTCCGACGACTCATCTGGGAAAAAGAGGTGTAACGGAAAAGAAGAGAGAGAGAGAGAGAGAGAGAGTGAGTGTGAGTGGAGGAGGAGCACGAGGCGGTGAACCTGCTGCTGCACGCCACCGACGGCTCTCCTCACCGAGTCCGGCGCTCTCCAGGTCCTGCAGGTGGACCGACAGCTGCAGGGCGGCGGCCTGGCACTGACAGCTGCCGCTGGACAGGGCCGAGGCCAGGCGGGTGGCGGGGGGGCCCAGGAGTGGGTACTGCAGCAACAACAACAACAACAACAACACTTGTTACAGCAGTGAATCTTTTTTTTTTAAGTGTGTAATTTGTGCCGTCTACGATGGCGATGCACCTGCGTGCGTTTCTCCGCCATCTGAGCCGCCGTCTGCAGCGTGCGGTGCAGCTGCGACAGCAGCACGCCGAGGATCGGGGGCTCGTCCGCGACGCCGTTCTCGTTGGCCTTCTCGGAGTTCTGCTGCGCCGGCGTCTGCGGCGGCGTGTGTCCCGGCGAGGCCAGCGAGGCGAGGAGGCGGAGCGTCAGGGAGCGCAACCGCAGCCAGACGGACTCCTCCTCCAGAGAGCGACGCCGGTGCTCCTCGGTCAGCTGTCTGGGGAAGGAAAGGGAGGCACTTTTCGTCAATTTCACCACGAAAAATGGGATTAAAACTATATTAAAAAACAAAAACAAGACTTGTTTCTTCAAGAATAGAAACTGAATTTATCGTGTGAGACGGACCAAAGATCCACGAAGTGTTTCTATGAGGTTCTTCTCCAAAGTCGGTGTTTTACTGCAGAGCAAAGTAAAGCTGTGATGTATGTAGACACCAAACATGAAGTGTATTAGTTTATCTACGCTCTCGTTAAAGACACCAGACTCCATTGACTACCGGGGCGCCTCCATTGGTTCGTTAGTTTGTGTTATTGTGAAATTCTTCATCTGGTTAAATACAGTTAAAAACGAGCGAGACCTTAAAAGGTTTGTTGAAAATGTGGATTTAAATTGGATAATACTTAAAGATAGTGCGTATATACAGTATATATACACAGTATATATATATATATATATTTTTTTTTTTTCATATATTAATTTCTTTATTTTTTATTTATATATGTATATGTATATGTATATATATATATATATATATATATATATATATATATAAAAATAAAGAAATAAAAAATAAAGAAATTAATATATGAATAAATAAAAAAATGTTATACCGTGAATTAGATACTTAACCAATTTTAAAAAAGCACAGATATTTCTTCCCTCATTTTATTAAAAACTTTAGCGCATTTTTATTTATTTTTTGCAGTGAAATTTATAGCGAAAAAACGTAAATAAATATTTTCCGTGCACAAATAACAAAAAAACCACCGGATCAAGAGTCACGATTTAAATCTCGACACCAACCTGTCTTTGGGGTCCCAGCAGGTGAAGACGGTGAGGTCTCTGTTGTCCCTCATGGTGTCCCAGGGGATGTCGTCCTCCTCTGGACACAAAGACATGGCCTTCACACTCTCCTCCAGACTCAACACACTGCAAGACAAATGTAAACAAACAAATAAGACGACGACGACGACACACGAGTGGAAAAAAACCCCTTTTCGACGGAGTGCTCGGCGCTCACATGTCGGCCTCGAGGAACAGGTCCAGCAGCATCCTCTCCGTGCGCACCTGGGCGAAGTGCAGCGATTGGTTCAGCCGGTTCCTGAGCGCAATGAACTCTGGGATTTTCTCAAACGCTCCGTACTTGTACGCCTGGATGATGTACTCTGAGGTCTGAGGAGGAGGAGGAGGAGCCAAACAGTTAATATACAAAAATATTTAAAGTAGAGTGACGAAGACGAAGAGGAGGACTCACATCTTTCTGGTTGGAGTGGAAGAACCTGAGGGAGAAGTTACAGGACTGGGAGGCTGCAGCGAACTGACCCAGAGAGCCGGCGTAGCGCGTCAACAGGAACCTGGAGGTTAAAAGAAAAGAGAAGCTGGTTATTAAAACTTTATCAAACGTTCTTTTTAGACGTAGAGAGCATTCGATCGACTTATTTAACGAGGTAATCACATTCTTCTGTCTGCGGTCTTGATTTTCACTTTAAAAAAAAAAAAAGGTGGAGGGACTAATTACAGTTTATTTAGATTAGATTTAATATTATTCATCCCCAGGAGGAAATTTATTGAAGCAGCAGCAAAACATTTTTTACAAATATACAATAAAATAAAATAGCAGGGCATGTTACATTTAAGAATTTGAAAATAATAATAATGGTAATGAAAATATATATTTTTTTTTTAAATAAATAAATAAATAAATAAATAAATAGTGCAACATTTTTTTTAATGGAGGCGTGCGAAGTGAATGTTTTTTTACTTGAAATATCAAAATGTTTAATCTTAGTCTCGGCTGAAAGCGTTCGTCGCACACGATGCGTTCAAGGACCGGCGAAAAGATGACAAGCCGACCCCGACGACTGCGTTCACGGCTTCCGGCTTCGATAAACGGCGTTGCTTTGGCGTTCGTGTAGAGAAGACATGCTTTCAGCAGAGGGTTCAGACGGCTGCGGCCTCATGCAAATGGCTTATGGGTAAATAATTTAACCTTGTTTACATTAAATACATTCACACACACACACACACACACACACACGTCTACGAGCGTCTTGGCACTGACCCGATGGTGTCGTGCTGCACATGCTTGGCGTCCAGGCTGGAGTAGAGGTCCACCACGGGCTCGAAGGCGCCCAGGTGACAGTAGACGAGCAGCATGAGCAGCTTGAACTGGGCGTTGGAGGGGCTGGCGGTCAGACCCTCCTGGAGGACGCCCAGACTCTGCCACACCATGTTCTCATCCCCTGCAGCAGCGACAACAACAACAACAACAACAACAACAACAACAACAACAACAACGCATTTAGAGACGCCGACAGCAAAGGAAAGCTCTCACAGAAAAACAACAACTCACCCGTCTCCTTCCACAGGTCGATGTAAACGTGAGCCGCCATGAGACAATACATGTCGGAGAACTGCAGCTCCGTCTTCAGCGCGTCCGACCCTGTGAAACACGGCGTTTATTAAACGTTAAACAGTTTATAATAAAACTATAAATATATATATTTAAAAAAAGTGTACAATTAGTACAAAAAAATTGATTTAAACAAAAAAACTTCAGGTCAGTTGTGTGAAGCTTCTCTTTGACATTTTTTTAGTTCTTTTTGATCGTTGTATATTTTTATTCCTATAGTTTTAACTTTAACTAAAATAATTTCCGCACGCAAATGTGTCGCCGATGCAACAGGAACAAACATTTCCACGTGTATTTAAAGCACGTGGAAAAACATTTGGACTGAGGAAGATCAGCTCAAGTCGGCTTTTAAAAAACAAATTAAAAAAAAAAAGGTTAAAAAAAAGGTGTAAATCCTCTTCTCTTTAAATGAGAATACATTAATTCTCAAGAGCAGAAAACAAAGCGAGACAAGAGGAAGCCGCGATGGAGACGAACGAGGAGAGAAACATCTTGAAAAGCAGAAGATGGACTCGTCCCCGTTTTCCTTTCGTACGCGATACGAGATACGGAGAAAAGAAAGTTGGGATGAACGGGAGCGACGTTCACACGACGCCGCTCCGCCATAAGAAGCGGCGCTGCTCACCAAACTTGAGTCCGTGGCGGTAGTGGGCCTTGAGCTCGGCGATGAGCCGCAGCTTCCCGTCCGGGTGGAGCGCGTGATGCAGCCCGAGGGCTCGACTCAGCTGACACACACACAGATGCCTCTGCAGCGCTTTGGTGTCCTCTGGGAAGGCGAAGCCCTCGTCCCCCTGCTCCCCCAGGGGCACCGCTTCCCCCAGGCGGTTAACGAACTGCACGGTAAAGAATAGAGAAGAAGGGGGGGGGGGGGGGGGGGGGGGGGGGGGGGGGGGGGGGGGGGGTGAGCGTGCTTTCCCGACCGACCGACCCCTCGCCATCACGACGACGCTGCTGGAACTAACCTGCACATGTTGTTCGGGGCAGAGCAGGTGGAGGTATATCTTGAGGTCGGTGATGCAGCACGGTTTGTCTCCAAACTTCCCGAAGAACTGCACCATCAGCTCTAAAGGATCACCTGTTTAAAGCCACGGAGAAGAAGGCTAAAGCACCAGGTAGAGGGGGGGGTTGTTTGTTTGTTTACGTCCGTGTGTGTTGTTTACCTAGCAGCTTCTCTTCAGGACAGCCCCGCTCCCTCAGCCGGTGCATTAACTCCAGCCGAGCTAGATACGGCCCTCTGAGCGAGCGCGAGTCTTTGCCGTCCTCCCCCAGAATCCTCTCCTCCACGAAGCTCGCCACCTCGGCCACGGTGTGATGGACCGAACCCTCCGAGCAGCTGGAGACACACAGGGACGAGCAGATCAAGGCTGGCTATTTAAATAAATATAGATTTATTTATTACTACACGTGTCTGGTAAAAGTCGCTCTTTTTCTCGCCGAGAAAAGTCACGATTTTCATCGGCTGATTATAAATTATTGCAGATTAATTTTTTTTTTTTTTTCTTCCTTCCAGCGTTTTTTTTAAAAACCGGACGAGAGGTAGTTTGACTTAAAAAATTAAAAGGTTGGTTTATGGAGGCCCCGCCCCCGGCTTCATATTCGACGCTGTTTTCCTGCAGCTTTCATCGTGCAGACAGAAATAAAAAGAAGGAATGCGGATGAAAGGATGAAGCCGATAAATGAGCACATGAAAAGTTAAATATTCATCAGCGGCTATAATTTTTTTTTTTTTTTAAAAACACCTTTTTTTGCATAATGTGTTTATTTGTTTACAACAACAACAACAACAACAAGAATAAAATGAAGTTTACTTTTGCAGTCGTTATGTTTTTGGGCAGAAGAGGGTGGACTTTGAACACCTGTGTGCAGACAGCTCGGGAACACCGTCAACCATTATGAAGGGGTATAAGAAGATATTGATACATTATGTTGTGCAATACTAAATCGATTCTCAAAAAACACTATGGATTTAATAATTATTAATAGTTTACATGCAAAGGCTGCCGGCAGAAAGCAGCTCAGAAGCTACAACCTGAATGCAATGTTTTGATTGCATCATTTGTGTGTAGTCAGATTTGATGTCTACGTGTTCTTTGTACATATAAATAATAATATATATATTTTTAAACGCGACATACCACCTTGTTTATAGTATCGCAGTATATGGATTCCTGACCTATCGTATCACTAGATTCTTTTTTTTTGTCATTAACTAATGTTTGCTCTGAATTTCATACCTGAGGGGAGTTATGTTTTGGACAATAACACCAGTTTATTGTTCTCACTTTTCTTACTAAAAGACGACCACACAAAGATAAAAGTGTACTCACTGCTCGCCTTCTTCCGGAGGACTCCACGACTGATCGATGAGGTGGAAGAGGGAGTCGAAGTAGGAGGGGTAGAACTGCCAGTCGTCAGGACTGCAACCAGAAACACACCGTTGGTCTCTCAGAAGTCTCATTTAAAATGATAAAAGGGGGGTCGGGGGGGGGGGGGGCTGTACTCACTTCTTGAGCAGCAGCTTGTGGGCCAGCGAGTTGCACTCTGGCCAGCGTTGTAGTCTCCGGTAGAGACTCATGCACTTGGTTTCTCTGCTCTGCAGCTCGCTGGTCAGCTTCTCTGTGGGAAGACACACACACACACACACACTTTATTTATATTTTTTAATTAATTAATACATATATATATATATATATATATATATATATATATATATATCTTTTTAATTAATTAATATATATATATATATTTTAAATTATTATTATTTTAATTAAATATATTTTTTTTAATTAATAAATATATCTTTTTAATTAATATATATAAATATTTTTCTTTTAATTAAAATATATATATTTCATAAGAAACAAATATATATATATATATATTTAATAAAAAAACAAATATATATATATATATTTAATAAAATAAAAAATATATATTTAATAAAATTTAAAATATATATATATATATATATATATATATATTTATTATGTCTAATATTTATTATGTCCTCACCTTTTAAAATAAAAGGTGAGGACATATTTCAATTGGGTTTCATATGGGACAAGATTATTGGTTAATATTGTATTTATAAGTCCTTCTTGCTGTGTGTAAAAATGTGGTTGCATTGCTTTGATATGAATCCTGAACGGTGGATGTTTTTTACCTTCGTGCATCAGTGTTTTACTTCTTTGTGTCCCATCTCGTTAATACTATTGGAGTCATTTCTAAAAATGTTTTTAGATTTAAAAAATGACATCTCGCTTAAAAAAAGGACTGCGGCTGAAAACACCGGCACATTTAAAATAGATGCCGATTAAAGTCACTACAAGGAACTTTCATGTCGTGGTGATTCTGGCGCCCCCTGTGGACAAAAGCAGTAGTGTTTCCTTTGCATCAAAAGGTTCTGCAGCTGCCAGGGTCCCTTTAGAAAACCTCACATTTTTCTGCAGCACAGTCTGGCTCCGCTCAGTCCCGGTTCTGGTTCTCCCGTGCCCCCCCCCCCCCCCCCCCCCCCCCCCCCCCCCCCCCCCCCCCCCCCTGCCCCCCCCTTCCCCGATGCAGTGCAGAGACACGTGAACACCTACCACCGAGTGGACCCCTGATCACATCCAGAGCCTCGACACACTTCCCCAAACGCTCCAGGATCATATAATACAGCTGCACCTACAGGGCACGGGAAGAAAAAAAATTATAATAAAATAAAATGCAGAAACAGCTGTAAACAGTTTCAACAACCTCGCATCGGTTCAGGAAAAACTGCCCCAAAAAAACCCGTCTTTAAACTTTTTCATGATTCCCGTCTTTAAACCCGTGTTATTCTGCACTGAAGACATGTTTGAGTTCTCCACTTCTCCCAACGACGGTGCCGTTTTCCACAGGAGGAGCAGCACGTTTAAACTTCAGCTTCCTTTAAACTTTAATAATCCCTCCGGGTCTCTTTACTCACCTCTGCTTCTGCTTCAATCTTCTCCTCCTTGACCATCTTCTCCACCATGCGTTCAGCCAGAGGCAGGAACATGGTCTGGGACAGTTTTTCATCTTGTGCTGAGATGGCCTGCAAAACAAACAGGTTTTTTTTTACAGAGTAATAATAACAATATTTAGGGGGCTGTAATGGTTGAAACGGCCCATACCTGCATCACCAGACTCATGACAGACCAGAAGTAATACGGATTCTTGGGGACGATTTTATACAAGGCCATTCCCGCCTGTAAAAAGAGCCAAGACGCAGTCTTCAACATCCTCTTCATTACTCTGATTACATTGTATACACGCCGATAGTCACGTGTGCCTAAAGGTGTGTATGAAGGTGTGTATGAAGGTGTGTATGCAGAGCGTCCTCACCTGCTGCATCTTCTTGTACTCCCCGACGCGCGCGTACGCCATGAAGAGGTGAGAGTGGTACTCCTCGCTGAGGGGAACCTTCTTCACCGCGGCTTCGTACAGCTTGGTGACCAACTCCGCTGTGAACGACACCACGTTCAACATGCAGCCACGACTGTTGCTAGCGTGTGTGTGTGTGTGTGTGTGTGTGTGTGCGGGGGGGACTCACGACGATGCATCTCCCTGTACAGAATAGTCAGAGCCTGTAGCGAGTTGTCATCAGTGGGCTCTAGAGTGGCCACTTCCTGGGCCAAAGTGAACGCTTCATCCTGCTTCCCTGTCCTCTGAAGGCCGATAGCCTTTAGGACCTGAACAGGGGAGAGAAACCACATGAAAGATAATATGAATACATTAGTTATCAAAGCTTCACGTGTTAAAGCTGCATTATCTCTCCTGACCACCAGGGGGCGACTCCTCTGGTTGTATAGAAGTCTATGCTTCATGTGTTAAAGCTGCATTCTCTCTCCTGACCACCAGGGGGCGACTCCTCTGGTTAGAAGTCTATGCTTCATGTGTTGAAGCTGCATTCTCTCTCCTGACCACCAGGGGGTGACTCCTCTGGTTGAATAGAAGTCTATGCTTCATGTGTTAAAGCTGCATTCTCTCTCCTGACCACCAGGGGGCGACTCCTCTGGTTGTATAGAAGTCTATGCTTCATGTGTTAAAGCTGCATTCTCTCTCCTGACCACCAGGGGGCGACTCCTCTGGTTGTATAGAAGTCTCTGCTTCATGAGTTAAAGCTGCATTCTTTCTCCTGACCACCAGGGGGCGACTCCTCTGGTTGTATAGAAGTCTCTGCTTCATGAGTTAAAGCTGCATTCTTTCTCCTGACCACCAGGGGGCGACTCCTCTGGTTGTATAGAAGTCTATATAAATGACTCTACTTCTCTTCTTCAATACAGCGTGATGTTCATTTAGTAAATTATGGTCATTTAGAGTCAAACAGACCATAAAGCAGGGGATGCCTTAGGGCGGGGCTACAAGGTGATTGACAGGTCGACACCAGAGACGTATTGTTACACGTTAACTTCTGTTCATTGGCTGCAACAAAAACCAACATGGCGGGTATGAGGCGACATTATAGATCCCAAATTAACTGGAGTTTGATAAAAATAAAACATGTTTTTTTTAGACATGTTTACAGAGTATATTTTCAGCCGTGTGCCTACATCACCAATAGATGGTTTTTATTTTTAAAATACTCTTTTAAAACCATTGTCCTGGGGCTGTCCACATAGGAAGACAAAAAAAAAAACAACAGAAAAGTTTTATCATATAAATTCTTAACAATTAACCAACGACTTTTATACGCACGGGTTCCCAAAAAATGGATCAAATGGATCCAATTAAGACGTATGGCATCAGCATAAAACACACACAACACAACACAACACACCCGGGGGGGGGGGGGGCATTGCCCCTGAGTCACCCACCTTGGCACAGTGCAGGTCCTTGTGTTTCTTCAGCAGTTTATCGGCCTGCTGTATTGCCATTTTATTGTTGCCATTATCGAGGTAATCTGGGGAAACACAAGAGGGACATCATCACATCAACGACGCAGAGGGAACATTTCAGACGTGATGAGTTGGAATGCAATGGGACGTAATTATGTGCGCATTGCAGGATGATCAATTCATTGATTCAATGGAGATGCCGCATGGTGCTTCTGCGTAGTGGCGATGCAACGCTTTTCTTTGCCTTTACATTATTGTTTTTTTTAGGGCCCCGACACTTTTATCCCCAGTGAAGCCGTCGCCGTCGCTCTGGTCGGTAAAAATGGTAAAGAATGCAGACGGGCACCAGCAGAGACACCTCGGTTCAGCCTCCTCGGGGACAGCTGGCCGCCACATTTAACCGGACGCCCTCGGCGACGTCACGTCTATTCTCTCCGGAACCGAAAGTTGACGAAGGCCGGCAGAAACTCGAGGAACTCGAACGCATCGCGAGTCGACTTATTTCTGGGTTACACGACTTTATTTTAAACTTCGCTGCCGCTGAAAGCGTTCAGAACGTAACGAGTGAGATGCAACTGAAAGAAATACATTAAAGTGCTGCACTTCAGTACACATGTGCTTTTACTTCCCTAGTATACAGCGCTACATTTTATACTACTACTTTTCAGAGACAAATATTGTACTTAAAAAAAAAACAGTTAGGGTCGTTGATTATGAGCCGTTGTAAAATAATGTATAAACGCACAGCTGTGAGCGCGTCACTGCTAATATTGTACCGTTTACTTTACTACGTCTCAGAGGTACATATTGTACTTTTTACTACATTTGTCTAATGTCTTTTGTTTCTTCTCAGATGGTTTTTCATGTTTATGATAAACTGAATGATGAAGTGTTCCTTTATGTGATGATGATGAATGTTTATGATAAACTGAATGATGAAGTGTTCCTTTATGTGATGATGAATGTTTATGATAAACTGAATGATGAAGAGTTCCTTTATGTGATGATGAATGTTTATGATAAACTGAATGATGAAGTGTTCCTTTATGTGATGATGATGAATGTTTATGATAAACTGAATGATGAAGTGTTCCTTTATGTGATGATGATGAATGTTTATGATAAACTGAAAGATGAAGTGTTAGAGATATGAGGACAGAGACGCTACAAACATATGATGATCTTATAGAAAATGTTGCATTGATGTAGATTCAATTAAACAGGATATAAAAGAGCAACATACACATTAATCCAGTAACTTTGTAAAATACTGACTGG